>NC_052355.1:41369987-41552487 GCF_009727055.1 Benincasa hispida | reverse complement strand
AAAGAGGAAGCAGTGAAGCCTCTGAACTTGACTTCGAAGAGGAAGTGAAGTGTCATTCCAAGTGTGTGTTTTTTTATTTACCGTGTTAGCTCCTTAAAGAGACGAACATCTTCAATTTGTTGTGTTGCTTCCAACAGGGATGAACATCTTCAATCTGTCATGTACACCATACATAGGGTGACTGTGGTACCCTTTTTTATGAATTGAACTTAAATTTCTTTAAGTTGCCTACATACCCTTGGAAAAAGGGGATCAAGTCATGATGTAGTTCAAATATTTTTTTTTGTTGACTGAACTTAAAGTTTCTTTTAAGCTGCCTACGTACGCTTTACAATGACAGGGATCAAGTCATAACGTAGTTCAATTGAGTCATTCACCTTTTAAACTCATGCATGCCAGAAGCACCATGCAATTTAGGCTCTTGCGATAAGGAGCGAAACATTTAAATTTTAGAAGCTCTTATTTCATCATGGCTTTGATCTCCTCTTTATTTATAGAATTCGTCAATATGATGAGTCTTCGCTTCACTATCAAGGAACCTTTTGTATTTATATCAACAGACAATTTCCTCTTCATGCGTGAAGAAACACGACTGTGAATATTTTTGTCATTGTTTTCTTCATGAAATGATATTGCCTTCAAAATTTTTATCCTTCCTTTATGTTGATCACTTGTTGTCTTGAGACGATCAAAGAAAGATGTTAAAGGTCGATCTTTCTTTGATGTGAAGATACTTAGCCTCTTGAAAGTTGAAGTTCAAATTGCAGTAGACATTGGACATTGGTTTCCTTCTTCTATCGTGGCCATACTCTATCTTTGGAAAATTGGAGTTCGAGTAGTTGAAGGCTTGATACGATCCAAGACAAAAACTCTTTGCTTGGCTTGATACGATCGAGTAGTTGAGAGTGGCCAGATTGCCAACTCAACATACCTACCTTTTCGGGAACTTGTCTGATCTGAGAGCTAAGAACTCAATACACAAGATAGAATTCACTCCTTCCCCGAAGCAGGGGTAAGTAGATAGATTGCTCCCTTAAGAGCTGATCCCGGGGCTTGAACATAGTGGCCACAACTTCTCTTTGGAAGAGAAGACTTAGTCATAGTAGGACTATGACTTATGTTCATTAGAGGGATCATGGTACTTTAGGAGTTAGATATAACAACAGGGGCATAATGGTTATTGGTCGGCCTATACTTACAAGTGATCTGTGAAAGGTTATCGCACAGTTTGGTTAAGATGGACACATAATATATCTGTAGTAAGGAGAGTTCAGTTGTCGGTCTTTAGTGGAGTGTCTGGCAGATAACGGATGGTGGATCCCCTAACTAAAGATTTTAGTCAGTTATTCACCTACCGTTGGAGCTTCAAGCTACAAGTCCCTAAGGTCCCTGATAACTTGTAGAAATACAAGTTATTTATACCATCTTATTTAGATTATATGGCAAAAAGAAGGAAAAAGTTACATTGAACGTATAGAAATTGGCATAAAAACGCAAAATTTGTAAAGTGTCGGAAGCACACCCGCTAACCCCATTGTAATGGCAAAATGGAATGTCCAAGTCTTTGTTTTGCAGGAAACAGGTCACCACATGCGACGTTCGATCATGTACGAAATGATCAACGCATTTTGCACCACATGCGACGATCAATCGTGGATAAAAAGATCAACACATTTGCACTGCATGCGGCGATCAATCCTAGAGGGAAAGAGCGACGTATTCACAGGGATTTCTGAAATTGTAAAGCTTTTTTGTTGTATGATCTGATAAATTGAATGTGGAGCAGAGCGGACGTTTCCACCAAGCCGTGGCAGAAAAAGAAGCTTTTCAGAGCGGGACCACTAACGAAGAAGGTGCCAAGGTCTATAAATAGCTACATCAATTTCAAAGAAAGAAGACTGGTCTGAAGAGACAACTTAGAGAAAATTTGGGGAGAAAGACGAGACAAGACTAAAAGGGAAGTCTCGGAAGCAAGAAATTCATTCACATTCCCGAAGAGAAGCTCTGTGCAGAGATCACTTCTACCTGGAAAACAAGCCTGAGAAAGAATTTCTCCACCACATTCCCCCTACACGCTGGCAAGCAAATCGTCTCCGATCGGGATCCGTGTCAAGACATTGACATGCTTTCCTTATTTGTTCTCACTTTCTATTCATCAATCGTGTTCATGTCTAATCTTTCATTCATCCATCTATAACAAACGCTTTATCATTATCTTTTAATATCATCATCATAGTCATCGTCATCTCTTTGTTCTTCACCATACCTTCATCGTCCATTTCTTTCACTATGTGTAACTAATCCCAAGGGTAAGGGGGAATAATTAAGCGAGTAAGTTAAACCTTGTTGAAGAAACTAGCTAAGTTTAGCTAATGCATGCTCAAAAGCATCTTCACCTGTGAGAGCAGAAGTGAAGATGTTAATCCACCACTCGAAAGAAGGTTGGAAGAATGCGTTAACTAAAGTAAGAAGTATTTCCAAAGATGGAAACAACCTTGCGTTCGTAACGTTCATCCCTGATTCACCATAGACATATGGGAACGCGGCTGATCACTAAGAGGTGTAAGCCAAGAGAAAGCGAAACCTTAGTTGCGTCATCAATAGGATTGACAAACTTGCGATGACCTTTCCCCTAGCCCATTCTCTTTTTGATACATTTCACAAGACTTGCCATCTCATTCCATCAGATACTTGCACATCTTCAAGACAGTCCTCTATTTATTTATTTATTTGTTTATTTATTTATTTGTTATCGCATTTTATTTTATTACCGCATTTTATTTTATCATCGTATTTTATTTTGTCATCGCATCTTATTTTATCATCGTATTTTACTTTTCCCAATACAATTCATTATTATTTTGTTTTCGGTCGCATATATCACATTAATATCGCATTGGTCATCGTAATCCCCGTGTTCGACCTCATATCACTCTGAGAAACTTGCGTTGGAATTATACTCGGTTCCAGTACAAGAAAACTTGTGACACGCACGTACTACATGAACACATACTACGAACGCATATCAGCATCATCGCACACATTATTTTAGAATATAGTATCGCATTTATTATCGAGAGCACATACACATCATCTACACGTCATCATCAATGCCATCACATCCACCATTCTCCATTTCCCCATCTTTGCGGCGACATTACATTCGTTCCGTTCGTCGCTATTAAAATTCATTTAACAAGTTTTTGCGCAAACAAATTCAATCGAACAGTCCCCTTGGTAGCTCAATGGATTTAAGTTGAGGATTAGTTCTTGGTGTTGATTTGAAATGTTCAAATTGACAAGAGGTATATATGATATGATCGGTATGGTGTATGAGATACATCTAGTGGAGGATTAATGTAAATGAGATTTACATTAAGTGTCGTGAAATATAAAAAGAGTTATGGTTTGTATGTTTCATGAGATGAAATATTAAAACTATAGGTTATAAATATAGTATGGTAAGTTGGTTATCATATATATTTATAATAATATTAATTATTGGATAATTATCTCTTTTTCTCTAATAATCAATTGAGTGAGAGGTTATTGATGGTTTCATGGTAACCATGAGATAAAAGGAAAAATGTTTCCTAAATTTGGTAAGTAATGTTAATTTGAGATTTTCACTCTCGAAAATTACTCACGGTATAGTTTTCAAGTAAATCAGATTTACTAAACGACAGCTTAGAGAGACTAGAAGATCGTGGAGTGTTCCTACACGATAGACACTCAGCTGGACGATTAGCTAAACGATCGCATAGCTTTTGATAAATGATTGGGCATCGACCTATACAATAGGCTTTATCTTTTCCCATTTGCTCAATCGTTTACATGATTGCTCTTCCTCTGGTTTCTCGCCTCTAACTAAGTACACATAGAGCCCACACTCTGGATTCTCACACCGAGAATACTGAGGTAACCTTGTTGGTGGTGTCATACTCAACTCGACACAGTCGAGGTTTTGTAAAGGCCATTCGTGGTGTTTGGGGTGTTTGTGACTTTGTGATCGCTTTGTTTGAGTTCACTGTGATCGTGCAGTGTAGCGGTCATGTTGTACAAGCGCTTGAGTAATGCAGTGTTGCGGTTTGTTCAAACATTCGTGATCAAGCAACTTGAAATGAGTCTTCAAAGGTTTGTTGATTTTTTCCCTTGATCTGTAGAAAAACATGTTGTAATTTCAATTTATGCATAACCGTATTGTTTCCGTTTGTGACTGTAATTGTATATGTTCATATATGATTGAAATTTGGAAAGAACTTTCCGCTACTCATGGAAATCCTCATGTCCGATTTCCTTCACCTTCATTATCATCTTCAACATGATCATCTTTGCTTTAAAAATCTGTTGTCAGAATCTCTTGTTGGAACCGAACGACTATAGGCTCAAAAGTCCCAAACTGGATGAAGCTTTCTCTTTAATTATGAGACCCAGACGGTGTTGGGACACTTGAAATCATTGTTACTGCCGCGTGATTTATTTGAGCTATTTCATCAACCTCCAGCTCAATCTTCTTTTCACGAGCCAACTTTATAATTAGCTCCTTCAACACGAAGCACTTTTCAAACGGGTGACTAATGACTCGATGATACTTACAGTAATTAGGATCATCTACTTTTCTTGCTTGTTCTGGACGCTTGCATTCTGGTAGTTGAATAAGTTGTTTTTCTAATAATTGCTCCAGCATGTAGGTAACATCAGAGTCGGGGAATGGATAAACCTTTTTATGTCTTTCTTTGAGAGTTGGGCGATGTTTCTGGCCGTCATCATGCTTTCTTTCAAACTTTGTTTCTTTTCCTTTGGAGGAAAGTTTCAGCGGGGTCATCTAAACGACCATAGATTCTCTTGTGGCACTATCCACGATATTTTCAGTGCCCTTGGGTTCATTCTTGTATTTTCTTCCTTCAGGGACTAGAAAATCTTTAGTTCCCCTGTTGGCGATGCTCAGCTCCATATCATAAGCGTGTGTTGCCAACTTCTCAAATGTATGAGGCTTTATCCCTTGCAGAATGTAGAGAAGTTCCCAGTGCATGCCTTGGGTGCACATCTCCATTGCAGATAATTCAGTGAGTCTATCTTTGCAATCCAGACTCAATACTCTCCATCGGTTGATGTAGTCGATGATCGGCTCTTCTTTCCGTTGTTTTGTATTCGTTAGCTCCATCATGCTAACGGTGCACCTTGTGCTGTAGAAGCGGTTGAGGAACTCTCTTTCCAACTATTCCCAGCTGTCAATCGCTTCCGGCTCTAAATCAGTATACCAATCGAAAGCGTTTCCTTTCAAGTACGAATGAACTGCTTGACGAGCTGGTCTCCTCTGGTTCCTGCATTTTTGCAGGTTTCAATGAAGTGAGTAACATGTTGTTTTGGATTTCCCTTTCCATTGAACTATTGGAACTTTGGAGGTTGATACCCAACTAGCATTCTCAGATTGTCGATTCTCTTGGTGTATACGACTTGGAGTACATAAAAAATGACTTCAATGGTCCTCCATACTGAGCCTTTATGGAGTTTGTAATCATATCCTGCAGCTGTTGAACTGACAGGGAGGCAACAGAGGTGGATTGTGGTGGTTGAATTTCCTACAAGATATTCTTTCCTTTGTCATTGGATTTTGTAGCTAGAGATTGACTCGACTTAGCAGTTTTTCGAGCCTGTATTTGATCTCTTAAAGCAGCGATTTCATGATCTCGCTCTTCTACAACTTTCATGAGGAGATTTATCTTTCTCTCCATCTCTGCCATAGCCGATTCAACCGCTATGTCAGTCACCATGACAGACACTACATCAAAGTGTGATTCTTTATCTGATGAATCATAAGCAGAAGCATAGTTGTCAAACAAGGGATTTTCTTTGATGACAATCCTGCCTTTAGGAGATTCCATCAACTGTTCCCAGATTTTCTCCTTGATGATAGAACTTATGTAAGTGTTGCTGATGATGGTAGCTTTGGATGCAACTTTCTTTAGTGCCATATGTAGATTTGTTGATTTGGATGACGAGAGAGAAATGAGAAGTAGAGAGGTCCCACAGGGAGTGCCAATTTGTTCGCACGAGATTTCAAGAGAAATTTATTTCGTGGAACTTGAACTTTGTATTTGTATTAATTGTTTGTAAAGTGAATACAATCTCTAATACATAATGTTTTGATGCTTTCAAATAACCTATAGTCTTTAAGTTGGTTGATCTTCTTGAATGATTGTCCTTTGGGCTTATTGATCTTCTTGGATGATCGGCCTTTGGGCTTGATGATCTTCTTGGATGATCGACCTTTGGGCTTAATGATCTTCTTGGACGATCGGTCTTTAGGCTTAATGATCTTCTTGGACGATCGGTCTTTGGACTTGTTGATCTTCTTGGACGATCGGCCTTTGGGCTTGTTGATTTTCTTGGACAATTATTGTTCGCACGAGGCTTCCAGAGAAACTTATTTCGTGGAGTTGAACTGAGTTGGTGTTGATGTTGATATTGATTTGATGCAATTTGGTTCGATCTTTAGTACTTGATCCTCTGATTCTCTCTCAGTCGAATGCGTACGCTTGATTTGAGGAAGCGTAGCGCGTGATGTGAAGGAAATCGAACACGAGGATTTTCATGAGCAGTGGAATGATCTTTCCAAATGTCAATTGTATATGAACATTACAATTACAAACGGAAACATACGGTTATGCTAAATACATAAATTACAGCATGCTATACAAAAATTCAAGGACAAGAATCAACACACATTTGTAGATTCATCTTCGAGTTCCTTGATCACGAGATCAACACGACCGCTACACTGCACGAACACTGCACACTCGAACTAAGCGATCGCCAAGGTCATGAACACCCCGAACACCGCGAACGGCCTCCACAGAACCTCGACAGTGTCGAGTTGAGTATGACACCACCAAGAAGGTTACCTTGGTATTCTCGATGTGAGAATCCAGAGGGTGGGCTCTCTGTGGACTTGGTTTGAGGTAGAAAACTGGAGGAAACACAATCGTGTAAATGATTGAGCAAGTGGGAGATGGAACAATCTATTGTATAGGTCAATGCCCAATCGTTTAGGAAAAGCTGTGTGATCACTTAGCTTGGTGTCTATCGCCTAAGAACACTCCATGATCGTTTAGCTAACTCCAAGCTATCGCTTAGTAAATCTCATTTACTTGACAACTTTTCCATGAGTATTTTCCAAGATTGAAAATCTCAAATTAACTTCTTTTCTTCTTCTTTCTTACTTTCTTACTAAAATTAGGAAAACATTTTTCCTTTTATCTCACGGTTACCATGAAATCACCAATAACCTCTCACTCAATTGGTTATTAGAGAAAAAGAGATAATTATCCAATGGTTAATATTATTATAAATATAAAGGATAACTAACTTACCATAATATATTTATAACCTATAGTTTTAATATTTCATCTTATGAAACATATAAATATTTCATCCCTGGTTTTTAAACCAACATTTGGTATCAAAGCCAGGTTGTCTTCTCATCGTATTTTCCACCGTCCAATGAAGATGTCGAGTGTCTCGCAGCAAGCAAAGGAGAACAGAAGAGTGCCAATTCTCTACCCGATGTTGACTCCTCACAACTACACGGTGTGGGCGATAGGGCCGGCGAAAGGAATTGAAGTGGATGTGAAGAAGGACAATAAGGCGTCCACGTACATTCTCCAATGCATCCTGGAAGACGTGCTTCTACAAATCGCGAAGAAGAAGACCGCAAAGGAAATATGCGATAGTCTCAAAACGAGGTACTTGGGCAACGAGTGGGTGAAGATGGCGCGAGTTTAAACCTTGAAGAGCGAGTTTGATGTTCTTCGGATGAAGGAGATCGAGACAATCGATGAGTTCGCGGGAAAAATCAGCGGATTAGCAAGCAAGTTTTCCACCCTCGGTGTTGCACTTGAGGATTCATCATTGGTCAAGAAGCTCCTGGACTCTATCCCCGACAAATATTTCCCCGTCGTCACCGGAATCGAGCAATTCCTAGATCTTAAAACCATGTCGTTTGAAGAGGCGATCGGACGAATGAAGGCCTATGAGGAACGGATGGCACAGATCCGAGGAAACAACAACAACTCCGATGGACAACTCCTACTTACCCATTCCAAGCAGAAAGCAAGACAGAAAGGGAATAACGGTGAAAACTCTTCGGTGAACAAAGGGCACGGATCCGATGGTAGCGATCGCGGAAGATGGTAAGGACAAGGACAAGGACGAGGTCATGGTCGTGGTCATGGTGTGGAGCGTCAAAATAGTGCGGGAGGCACTAGCAACATCGAAAATGGAACTCGTGACAAAAGTCACATAAAGTGTTTCACTTGCAACAAGATGGGACATTACGTGTCGGAGTGCCGCAGAAAAGGTCGTGACGACAAAGCTCATCTAACTTGCGCCGCCGATGAAGAACCGACTTTGATGATGGTCGTGTCCGAGGAGGGGACACACACTAGAAATGATCAGGAGGATGCCGTACTACTCAGCAAAGAGCGGTTGTTGTCGGAGATGTATCGCAACGACAAGAATGGAGAAAATAATGACATTTGGTACCTTGACAACAGTGCTAGCAACCACATGTCTGGCCATCGCGAGAAGTTCCAAGAATTGGATGAAAGCGTCACCGAGAGGGTGAAGTTCGATGATGGATCAACCATTCAAATCATGGGAGGTCGTGTTCAAGTGCAAAAACGGTGATCAGAAGACTCTCCAAGAAGTGTACTACATTCCAAAGCTACGTAGCAACATCATAAGCCTCGGGCAAATGACAGAAGATGGGAACAAGGTGCAAATGGCGGGAGATGCCATGAAAGTGTCTGATAGGAGCGGGAAACTCTTGATATCGGTGAAGCGAACACAAAATCGCTTGTATAAGATAACCTTGAAGATGTTCAAGCAAGTCTGCCTTCTGACGAGCCTAGACGATCCAGCATGGTTGTGGTATGCGAGACTTGGTCATTTCAACTTTCATGACTTGAAGCTCATGGGCGAGAAGAAATTGGTAGTTGGAGTACCACCAGTGACTCAATCGAACAAGTCATGCGAAGCATGCGTGATTACCAAACAAGCGAGGTTGTCGTTCCCGCGCCAATCAACCTATAGAGCAGCGAAGCCGCTAGAACTTCTCCATGTCGATATTTGCAGACCGATTTCACCGTGTACTCTCGCTGGAAACAAGTATTTTCTGCTGATCGTTGACGATTCCACAAGATGGATGTGGCTATACATGTTAGAGGCAAAAAGTGACGCACTCGAAGCATTCAAGAAATTCAAACTCTTGATGGAGAACAAGACGGAGTACAAGATCGGAACGCTCCAGACGGATCGAGGTGGCGAGTTCTTATCTGCGGAGTTCACTCAATTTTGCAAAAAAGAAGGAATCGAGAGATACCTTACTGCTCCATATTCACCGCAGAATGGCATCGTAGAGCGTCGTCACCGCACCGTAATGGCAATGACAAGATCACTCCTCAAAAGCATGCACATGCCAGCAAGGTTTTAGGGAGAAGCGGTGAGACAAGTAGTTTATGTGTTAAACCGTCTTCCAACGAAGGCCCTTGGAGAATGCACACCATTTGAAGCTTGGATGGGGAGAAAGCCACATCTTGCACACTTGAGAGTGTTTAGTTGTGTGGCATATGTAAAAAGCACAACCCCTCACCTCAAGAAACTCGACGACCGAAGCTCGCCGATGGTACATTTTGGTGTCGAAGAAGGATGCAAAGCTCAGCCTTCCACATGGGAGTGAAAAGAAGCTCGACTAAATATAGGATCCCTCTTGTAACTCCGCTTATATGACCCGAGCCGTGGAAAACTTCAAATTAGTAGAGATGTCGTTTTTCAAGAGAGTCTTGAATGGGCATGGAACGAAGGCATTAATGACGACAAGGAGATTCTGGAGTTTCAGATGATGGACCAATTTTATTCCGACAAGGCCGATAATATGGAGGATACAGAAATCGGGGTAAAAAATGCAGCACACAAGTAGCCGAGATACCCGAAATTAGAGAGACTAGTCCATCTACTCCATCGACGAACACACCAGTCCATCTAAGATCTCTCGCTGACATCTACGCCAACATAGAGGAAGTTGTAGGTGGTGATGTACAAGAAAATGAGGTGATGATGGTGGTGTCCGAAGAACCGACTTGCTACCAAGAAGTTGCGACTGAGGCCCGCTGGTACGAGCAATGGAGAACAAGCTGAAATCCATTGAGAAGAATAACACATGAAGTCTAACCGAGCTTCCACCGGGACACAAACCCATTGGTCTAAAATGAGTGTTCAAATTGAAGAAAGACTCTAATGGAGAAGTTGTCAAGCACAAAGCAAGATTGGTTGCTAAAGGCTATGTACAAAGACAAGGCATCGACTTTGAAGAAGTTTTTGCACCGGTTGCAAGACTTGACACCGTTCGAGTCATTCTTGCACTCGCTGCAAACCGAAATTGGAAGGTACACTATCTAGATGAGAAGTCGACATTTCTCAATGGGGAATTGGAAGAGGAAGTATATGTTACTCAACCGGAGGGATTTGAGGTTCCAAACCAGAAACACAAGGTGTATAGGTTGTCGAAGGCTCTCTACGGATTGAGACAGGCTACACACTGTCTCTTATACACATCTAGATGTGTATAAGAGACATCTCTTACTACTTAGGGATTGAAGTGGAACAACAGAAGGGTCGAATCTTGCTCAAACAACCAACTTATGCCAAAAGAATCTTGTCCCAGTTCGGAATGGCTGACTGCAATGCCACGAAGTACCCGATGGAACCCAAGGCACAACTTCACAAAGACATGGAAGGAGCACCAATTAATGCTACGGAGTATAGAAGCATCGTTGGTTGTCTTAGATACTTGCTGAACATAAGACCGGATCTCTCATATGTTGTTAGGATGGCGAGTAGGTATATGGAAAGGCCTACGGCCATGCATCACAAGGTGGTAAAGCAAATACTTAAGTATTTGAGAGGGACAATTCACTTTGGGCTCACTTATGTGAAAGGTCCCCGAGAAGTCGATATATTTGGCTACTCTGACAGTGATTTAGTCGGTGATCTCGATGGGAGGAAAAGCACAAGTGGAATGGCGTTCTACTTAAATGAAAGCTTGGTTTTATGGAATTCGCAAAAGCAAAAGACGATGATACTCTCATCTTGTGAAGTCGAGTTCATGGCAGCCACTATCGCGGCTTGCCAAACGTTGTGCTTAAGAAGCCTTGTTAGCGAGTTAACCGGAATGGAGCCAAGACCGGTAACATTGTTCATGGACAACAAATCCGTAATAGCTCTCATGAAGAATCCCGTATTTCATGGCCACAGTAAGCACATAGATACACGCTTTCATTTCATTCGAGGGTGTGTCGAGAAAGGGAAAATTGTCGTTGAATTTGTCAACACTGGAGAACAACGAGCTGACGCACTGACCAAAGCATTGACAGGAGTGAAGTTAGTTGTTATGCGTCAGCTACTTGGTGTGCGTGATTTAGAATCATATTAGGATTAGGGGGAGTGAGTGTAAGCTAATAATCCGGTCATGATTCAAGACCGAATCTTCCAGATCGTGTGGAAGAAGACGTTCACACATTGCTATTTTTAGTGAGAATTATGTTAGTGGTTTAGGATTATTTTGTTGTTATTAGACTATAAATGTAAGTCCATCAATTGAATAAAAAAAAAGGGGAGTTTTATTACTTTTCTTTCTCTCGCTAATATATTTTGCTTCCAAAATATTTTGTTTTGTCTGTTTTCTTCAAATATATATCAGAGTGCATGAGATTTGTTTTTGTGCAGATCCCTGGTTTTTAAACCAACAGAACGAACGCCTTTGGAGATGCAACACAGACTAGTGTGGTAAGAGACTCCCAAAAGCGAAACTCACTAAGGAGTTTGTCCATGTGAACTTAGTGGGGTGTTTGAAGAGCCTGCAGACGTCGGTGGTCCAGTCGCTCCACTTGGCCTAGGAGATAGCTTTGAGTTGAAGAGATGGTTTCCTGTGAGATAAACCATGGAAGAGTTTCGCTCGATCTAATTATTAGTCATCTCTTCATCTTTGGGGTCTACAATCTACAATTTCAGTTCACGGTTTCCCTTCTTGATCAACTCATGAAACTCATTGTTATCATTCTCTTCTTCACTACACGAATCCTCATCCTCCTTTTGTTCCATCTTCACAAAATACAGGCGAGTCAAATCGGTGGTTAATTAGGACGAGACTTGAACGATCGAACGCAGTTTGTGAAGAAGAAATGGAAGAGAGCGATATGTGAATGAACGAGTGTGAGAGATGAGTGAAAGAGATGTGAGAGAGAGAGGAAGAAGAGAATTCGAGGATTTGAGAATTCTTTTAGGGGGTGTTTGATAAATGGGTATGAGTTGAGTTGAGTTAGGTGGGTATTTATTACCCATGTTTGTTAAGCCCATAAAGAAAATCTATGGGTACCCCCTTTTTTACCCACTCAAAACTCTCCTTTTTTATCCCCTCAAAACTAGGACCTTTTATATTAATATGATTGTTTTCAAAACTTATTATATTAAAGAAATATTAGACCTTTTATATTAGAAAAATATTGTTGTTTTGCTAGAAGTCGAGGGTTGAGGATTGGATTAATGTAGAGGTCGAATGTTGAAAACTCGATAAACAAAGAAAAACTTGGAAACAATGTATATTAGGGTTGTCGTAGGTTGAAATTTCGACATACATAACTCGATAAGCAAAAAAAACTTGGAAACAATATGTATAAAGGGTTGTATATAAGTCGAAACTTCAACCCTGTACAAGTGAAATCTCGCTAATTTTGTGATGAAAATCTCGCTCTAGAAGGAAATCTCGCTAGAAATGTGGGTTGAATCTCGTTATGGAAGGAAATCTCGCGAGAAATGTGGGCTGAATCTCGTTAATTTTGTGATGAGGATCTCGCTCTAGAAGGAAATCTCGCTAGAAATGTTGATTGTTGAAATGCAGAGCACACACATGGGTAGACTTGCATCGTGGCAAAAGGAGAAGTTTGAGCTAAGAACGAGATCGTTGAGAGTGAGATCAACAAGATTGTTGAGAGCGAGATCATTGAGATCGAGACCAGCGAGATCATTGAGAGCAAGATTTTGAGCGAGAAAGTGGGAGAGAGCGAGATTGGAGAGAGAAAGACCAGCGAGAAAGTTGGAGAGAGTGAGAGTGGAGAGAGCGAGACCAGCGAGAAAGTGAGAGAGAGCGAGAGCAACCTCATGAGCGAGATCCTCCTCATGAGCGAATCTCGCTAATTTTGGGATGAGGATCTCGCTCTAGAAGGAAATATCGCTAGAAATGAGGATCTCGCTCATGAAGATCCTCATGAGCGAGATCCTCATTGTTTTTTTTTTTTTTATGAAAATATGTTATTTCTGTTTACTTGACTTTACTATTTGTATTTACTTAACTTTACTACCAACGTGGCTGCTACTTACTTTCAACTAACACTCAAATTAATTTCACTCTTTAATTAATGAGGTTAAATTAATTTCACTCTTTAATAAATGCACCCAACTCTCTCCAACAACCACTTTTTTCTCCCTCTTCTATTTATAGATGACTTCCCACTCATACGTTTTATATTTCCACTGTCTTTCTCCACAAAAAAAAGGTATGCTTTTGTTGGTTACTCTTTAGTTCAATTTTTTTTTTTTTTTTTTGTTGCTTACTTCTTAGTTCAATTTATTTTATTTTATTTCTAATCTAACTATCATTATTTTGTGTTTCTTGTGGGGTCCAAACTAATTACACAAATCATTCCTAGTTATTTTGAAGTTCAAAGTATCTTCCTTTTTTTTAGGACTTATTTTTTTTATTTTTTATTTTTTATGGAAATATGTTATTTGTTAATTGTTCACATTTTTTTGAAATACTCGTTCACAAATTTTTTTTATTAATGGTTGGCGACATTATATTTTTTAATCTGATACTTCTCAAATTTTTTATGAATTATGGGTGAAATAGTACTATTATGTAATTTTTTTTATCTAATAATAAGTTCATTTCAATGGGTGAAAAACAATGAGGATTTCGCTCATGAGGAGGATCTAGCTCATGAGGAAGATCCTCCTCATGAGCGAGATCCTTCTCATGAGCGAGATCCTCATTGGGGAAATAACACCATAAATCTAAACTATAACCTAATATGCCCAATACCGACGCTTGACATCGTTTTCTATTCTTTCTTAATCATGAAACATAATCCGCCACTTTCAGGAACAACTTGTGTATCCCTTTCCCTATAAAGATGGATATTATTGAAGACCTCTTTTCGATCATGAGAATTATTTTGCACTCTCAAATACAGTTGTTCATAACACTAACCTCGTTATTGAACAACTACCAAAGGATAGAGAGACAACTGGTATATGCTAAGCACTGCATTAGGCAGTTGACGTTCTTTCGCCTAATTTACGAGAGTGACTTGGCATGTTGTGAAAGCACCCGAATGGATAGACGTACCTTTACGATTCTATGTAATATGCTACGGTCGACTGGTTGTTTGGAACCAACAAGATGTATGGACGTCGAAGAGATGGTTGTGATATTCCTACACATTCTTGCACACGATGTCAAGAATCGAGTGATACGCAGAAAATTTTCGAGNATGGACGTCGAAGAGATGGTTGTGATATTCCTACACATTCTTGCACACGATGTCAAGAATCGAGTGATACGCAGAAAATTTTCGAGGTCTGGTGAGACAGTTTCGAGATATTTCAACGCAGTTCTTAGGGCAGTCTTACAACTTCACACTGTTTTGTTAAGAAAACCAAAACCAATCACAAATACATGCACCGATGGAAGATGGAAGTGGTTTCAAGTACAAAAAATACTCAGTTTTTTACATGAATACGTCATAAATATGCATGCAACGATAGATTTTTTTTTTTAATTCATTTTGATCACTTGAGAGAAACAGAATTGTTTAGGTGCGTTCGACGGCACATACATTAAAGTGAATGTTAGTGTCATCGATCGACATCGATATAGGACGAGAAAGAGAGAGATTGCCACAAACTTTCTTGTGGTGTGTGATCAAAATGGGGAGTTCGTCTTCGTTTTGCCATGGTGGGAAGGGTCTGCAACCGATTCAAGGGTTCTTAGGGATGCGGTTTCGCGACCGTACAGATTGAGGGTTCCAAAGGGTATTATAATAACCGTATACGTTATTTAAACATGGGTACCTGCCATAACACATGTGTATGACATTTCAAAACGTGTACAGGATACTATTACCTATGTGATGCTGGATACCCCAACGCTGAAGGATTCTTGGCGCCGTACATAGGGGAGCGATACCATCTCTCCGATTGGTATGGAGCAGGAAACGCACCGACAACTGCGAGAGAATTTTTCAACATGAAACATTTTTCAGCAAGGAACGTTATCGAGCGAGCATTTGGGTTGCTAAAGGGGCGGTGGGCTATTCTTAGGGAAAAATCATTCTACCCAATACAAGTCCAATGTCGAACAATAACTACATGTTGTCTTATTCACAACTTAATCACAAAGGAGATGGGAATCAGTGTAATGCTTGACGTGCCTGATGAGGAGAATTTTGCATCAATTGGTCTTGATGGGGATCATATTGAATTTGTTGAATCATCAGAGGAATGGACCAAGTTCAAGGATGACTTAGCAGTCGAAATGTTTACTCAATGGCAAAGAGCCTGATTATTCAATATTCATTACTTACTTTTCTTTTACTACTGAATGGAATTTAATTATGAAACATTCCAAGTACGCCGTGAAAATGTTTTGTACCAAGACTCTGTGTGAACAAGTTAAATTGGAACATATAATTTCAGCAGTTTATCCTTTGTTTGTGCATGTGTTTAATTTATAGCATCTTTTCATTCAACAAACGTATGCATGCAGCATAATGGCAGGTAATGGTAAGAGGTTTAAACACGTATGGTCAAAGATGGAGGACGCTAAAGTTGGTGGAAGCTCTAATGTATTTGGTGGAGAACCGGTTGGAGGTCCGATAATGGGATGTTTCAACCAGGAATACCTCAAACACTTAGAGCGAATTTTGCATGAGAAAGTGCCCGGGTGCGCACTGAATCAGAATACCATTGAGTGCCAAGGTGAGGAGTCTGAAAGAAATAACTACAACGTAGTATCAGAGATGTTAAGTCAGTTGGGTTCGGCTAGAGCGAGGAGTTCGAATGTGTTCAAGTCGAGAGGAGATTTTTTATCTTTGGGTTCGGGTAAGATTCTAAGAAAAAAATGTACGGATACGTGTTATAATATTAATATTAATAATGTATATGTGTATCAATTCAGAGTCATCCCAATGCGACGGGGATGTGGAACAAGTCATTCCCACAATTACGATGACCTCTCCACCGTATTTGGGAAAGACAGAGCAGTAGGGCAATCAAGTGAGGACCCATACATGATGGCGACGAATGCATTCAGAGAGTTTAAAGATGAGATTCGACTTGGATCACAGGACTTCACACCCCTGAGGTTCAGCCAGACAGAATCACCATTAAATCAAGATGAAATAGATGAAGAGCCAGCAGAGCAATCTACAGGTAGAGCAAGTGTACCTACCGAGTCATCTCGAGGCAATAAGAGGAAGAGGTCATCATTCCAAGCTGAAATGATCAACATCATGAGATCGACTATTGAAATGCAGAACACACACATGGGTAGACTTGCATCGTGGCAAAAGGAAAAGTATGAGTTGGAGTTCGGGCGTCGGAAGGAATTAGTAAATGCCATATACAACATTGATGGCCTAGATGAGGATGATTAGGTCACCCTTATTGACCTCGTTGTCACAGACATTCAGAAGACAGGTTGCTTCCTTGCAGTACCAGAACACGCACGGAAGAAGTACTGCCTCCGTCTACTAGGAAGAAACATGTAGACTGATCACACCCCTATATTTTGTTTATAGTTCTTTTGGATAACAACAAATGGACAATGGACTGTCATGTTGAAAAGAATGATAACTTTTGTATACTTGAAAATATGTAATTTTTGTGTTTGTAAATATAACTAATATTATGAGGATCGAAAAGAACATATATTTTGTGAATTTTTTTTTTGATATATATACATACAAATATGAAATATGAAATATATATACCTTCAATATATATACAAACAATATACAATATACCAATTAATTGAGCAGCAATATGAAATATATTTTGTTGGTATGTTTTACCGATTAAAGAGAATTAGAATTATTACAGTTTTTGAAAAGAATATATGAAAAATAATCTATTATGTTCTACAAATTGAGGGAAAAAAATTGAGATCGTCCAGTTTATGTCATAAATGATTTGAGAAAATACGTGTATATTTGAAAATTAATCAACAATAACAAAGCATAAAACTAAAAAAAAGAAAAGAATGAAATAAAAAACAAACAAACAAAAAATAGAACTAATCTCATTCACAAAAAAAAACTGCATCAGATCCTCCAACTCAACTCAACTCTGCACAACAAACACAAATAATTTAACTCCCCAGATAATTTAACTCTTCAGATAATAATTACCAACTCAACTCAACTCAACTTTCTACTTTTATCATATACCAAACAAACCCTTAAAAACGTAACATAAGAGAATGGAGATCAATTGCGTTGTTTTTTGGGCGGGCCAATAAATATTAGTTCTCGGTTCTTTTTTTTTATTTTTTTTTCAATAGTGATTTTTATAGAAAGCAATAATTAAATGTTATTAAAAGGGGTATTTATTGTAGGGTAGTATACTACCACTACTTTGTGCATCTAGATTTTATGAGTTGGCCAGATTGAGATTCATTCAGTTAGATTGAAATCTTATTACTACATTGGTTGAGAGATATAGACCAAAGACGCATACATTTCATGTGCCTATTAGAGAGTGGGTTATCACGTTACAGAACATAGAAGTATTGTTTGGGTTACATGTTAACGACAAGCCTGTTACCGAAGTAATGCATGATGAATATTTGCCAAATGCTACTTGGTGTGACCCCATCTGCTAATAGAATCATGGGATCAAGATTAATTTTAATGTGACTAGGGACGCAATTTCAAGGCTTGATGATGATGCAAACGAGGAAGCTGACATGAGATATGCACGAGCATACATACTACAGATGATGAGTGGAATTCTGGTTTCTGACAAGTCAATTCACTTTGTGCACCTAGTGGTCCTGCCATTGTTAGCCAATCTCCATGAAGTAGGACAGTGTTCTTGAGATGGAGCATATTTGACATGGTTGTATAGACAAATATGCAAAGCAATAAAACCTGATGTTCATGAAATCACTATGCCTTTGATACTTTTGCAAATATGGGCTAGGGAACAATTTCCAATAATGACCTACAGCTCCGACATGTCAACGATCATTAGTTAGTGGAGGAGCCGATGGTTGTATGTTATTTTATTTTAATTTAACTTAACCAATATTTTTTATATGACTATAGTTAATTTAAAATCTAAAATATTAATTCAATAATATAGGTTGATAGACTAATTTTGTGTAATTAGGTCAGCTACACATGTAGTGAGTCAACATAGATACATGTTTGATCTGCTTCAACCTGATCAGGTACGTGAATACTGAACCAATTGAATTTTTTATATACTTGTCTTTAATATTTTTAATATAATGTGTTATGTTTTAGATTATTTAGGAGCCTTACAAAGTTGTCATGGACATTTTGCCCAATTTCTTTACGAACAGTCAAAACATGTGGCAAAACCATAAGTCCTTTCATATGTTTTCACACTGGTGAATGGTATCTTCGTGATAGGGTGATTAAACAGTTTGGTTTCCAATAGAATGTCCCATTAGAGTGCAATATTGAACCTCTATTGCATGACAGCAACCTAAGAATTGCATATTAGTCTAAAAAAGCTGCACATTTGATAGTGCGATGACACTATCGTAAAATGTCTATTACAATTGAGGTTTCAATTAGGCAATTCGATAGGGATGTAACTTAAGATTACATCCATTGATATAATAATATTATGAGGTGTTATATTACTCGTCTAGGAGCAATTGTGGGTCATCTGATACATAATTAAATTTCATCTAATTATTTTTAATTTAAATTTGTATTAAATATTCTCTAATTATTCTATAATTCACATAGATCTAGTAACAATAGCCTTCATGATGTTATAGATGATCCAAACCAGGTCTTTAATGTATGCAGTAATAATGAGAGCTACATGAAGGAGATACATTATATGTACGATATATGTACTGCACCTCCGCCAGCACGAACATGGGTTCGATGAGGTTGACCATAATGTGGAAGAATTGCTCCTATGACACAGATGTAGAGTCATACTGATTATACTAGTCCGATGATGATAATGCTAGCCTTCGATTCAGGATATTATGATTCAAAGACCAGTCCATCTTTTTCATACATGCACGAACATGGGTGTGATCGTGGAGAGCATAACAAATATTTATACTATGGGTCTAGAGCTGTCAGAGGATCAAGAGAAACCAAAGCAACCTAAAGTTCAAAGTCGACGAAAACAATAAGCTCAAAATTGATGACGTCTGCCTTGTGAGACCCTTTGATTTTTTTATCATTATTTTTAAATTAATGAAAAATTTAAATTATTGCATTGATATGGACATTTTAATTTCCATTTTATTATTTTTTAATTATGAATAATAGTTGTAATACGGAAGAAAAAAGATTGAAAATTTATTATTTTCTATGATGTCTCTTAAAGTTAGAACAGTTAAAGATGAAACAACGGTAAATTTTTCTTACTATTAAGAAATACAAGAGTAAGTTCTTATTATTAAAAAATAAAACGGTAATTTTGTATAAAGTACGTTGTTTAAGGAATTGTAAAAGTGAAGAGTATTAAAAAAAAATAGTTAAGTCGAGTATTGAACACTAGACCATTGTTGGAAAGAAAAAAAGATTAAAGTATCTTGATTGCTTGTTGAACACTTGATCAATTAAAATATATCATTCCACACAAGTCAAATCTTCAAAACTACGACATTTCTCTAATTATTTTCAAAACCACGATTATTTTATTAATTATTTTGAAAAAATACAATATTTCTCCAATTTTTCCAACAAATTTGGACATGTTGTATCAAAATAATAATAAAAAAAATTCCTGCTGTCGTAGAGGAAACCCCTAAACTGACTCTAGGATAAAAGATATCGGTTCACAAAATAGATAGATAATAATTAAAAGAAAGAAAAAGAAGAAGAAAAAGAAAAAAAGAAATTGGTGGGATAGGGTTATTAAAGAAGACTGCGTTTGCAGAAATAAAAGAGCGTTACCGGTCTTCACCTTGGGATTGGTTCCTCTCTGACACTCTTCCACTTTCTCACTTTTTTGTTCTTACTTCAAACCCCCCCTCTTTCTTTTTTTCTTCCAATCCAATTCCCTTTTCTTACACTATTTTAATTTTCAACCCACCAACTCTTTTCCCCTCTCTTAAATTTCAATTTCAATTTTAAATTTTTATTAATCTATTAATTTAGATTTCGAAATTTCAGAAGTGCACATTTTTAAACATTTTTTTATATTTTATTTTCATATACTTATGAAACTCCATGTTTAAATTTTAATTTTAATTGATACTACTTAAAGCTCAAGATTTAAATTAATATACCAAATTCATAAATATAAATTGATATTTTTCCCTCAATAGTTTATATTTTATAAATTGTATTCATGCTTAACAAATCCAATAAATTTGATCATTTCAGGCTGGATTGAAGATCACCTGTCCACCATAGATGCTCAGAAATTGAGTGGTTTCTTATATGTTTATGACTAGGATGCCGAATTAGTTAATCACATTAAAAAATCCAAGGTTTTGAATGGAAAATTGGTTTTTCACTTTGTCTTCCAGATTTTAGTCGTTCATTGAGGTACTTTTCTCTGTTTCTCTCTATCCCTTCTTCCTCCTATTTTTAGTTATGTGATTGAATGAGGTAATATTTATTTGAAATTTCTGAGAGTTTTATTTTCTATATGGGTTGCGTTTATTTACATTTGCTTAGTTTATTTTACCTTATCATGAGACATTTTATTCTTGTATTTAAAAGTTTAGTTCTGTTATATTTTGATCCTACTCTATTTTATTATGATTTGCTTGGAGATTCTAACTAAAAACAAACAGTAGCATTTATAGCATGTGTTTTTTTTGTTTTTTTTGTTTTTTTTTTGTTAACATAAAAATTAGTAGGACTTAAATACTCATAGTTAAACAATAGGAAATTATTTAAAATGAAAAAAGTATTGAAAATATTTATAATAATAGCAAAGTATCACAATGTACGCAAAATGAAATTTTGCTATATTTGTAAATATTTTGGTTCATTTTCCTACTTTTGAAAACAGTCCTAAAAATATATATGAAAAGTGCACCTTTTTTTTTACATAATAGATTTATAGCTAGAAAATAAATAAGTTAACAAAAAATATAAATCACCTCAACCTTCCATTAAAAAGTTAGCGAAATCCTAACCGCAAGAACCAAAATAAACAATTTTTAAAAGTCCAGGGACTAAAATAGACGTTTTTGAAAGTTTATAGAACCAAAATAGAACAAGAGTCAAAGTTCGTGGACCAAAATAGGACTTAATTTTTTTTTTTTATTAGACACAAATTTATAGGGATTATTGTTTTAAATGATAAAATTGCTAAAAATATTTACAACTATAGCAAAGTGTCAATATCTATCCATGATAAACATCTATCGCTGACATTGACAAATATAAATAAACCACGATAAATGTCTATCACGATCTATCATTGATAATGACATTTTACTAAATTTATAAATAAGTTGACTCATTTTTCTTTATTTAAAAATAGCTCAAATTTAAATCTGATATATTAATTAATTATAAAAATTAAAAAATTTATGGAGAGATTTTTAAAATTTTAAGATAAAGTTGATATTTTTTATCCTTTCAAGTTTAGCCATACAATTTAATTGCCAATATAAAGTCGAACTCACAAAAAAAAAAAAAATAAATAAATAAAATAAAATAAAATAAAAAACGTTTTTGTGGATTTAGAATTTAAATACTGTATCATGGGTTTAGGACATCTATTCTCTTCATCTGATCATCACGTCACGGTTATTATAACTATGACTTTTCTAATTTGATTCCTAGTACTATAATTAATAATAATATATTTAAATTACATTGTTAACTTCATTCTCATTTAACTTAACTTTTAAACTTCAACACTATTTTTCACACACACACATATATATATATATATATATATATATATAAACAGAGAGAGAAACGAACCTTTTTTTTTATATATTAAGAATATTCATATAATCTAGTGTTTTGTTTTCTTTGGGATGTTTGAGACAAAGATTATCATAAGATTATGATAACCACTTTTTGTTACATTAAATACTATTTCAAAACCCTCAATTAGCTATAATAAACACTATTTCAAAATTCCAATTCGTTACCGTATATATTATTTATTTTTACTATTTTACTATAGTATTTACTATTTCTTTCTCAAACTAAAATAATTTACACTTCAAACACATACTATTATAATCTAAACTAAAATCATATTTACCCCAAACACAAACGGTTAAAACCCAACTATAACAATTTAGAAATATAATAACTAACTCCTCGTCCCAAACACACATTTTTAGTTCAACTAACACGTGAGGATTTGAACCTAACTCTAATTCTACCCAATTCTCTTGGAATATAAAGTAAAGATATAAAATTGATAGCACAGATCTTATGATCGTTGAGATAGTGGAGATAATTAGCAAATGAAAGCTAATACTTACACAACCAAATCGAGTGGTTGAAATCGAAACAACTAACTAAACTCTATTACAAATAACCATTTTAACTTCTTTTTCTTCTTTTCTGTTTGAAAAAAAGAAGTAACATTTTGTTAGGACGTCAGCTTGAAATTCACACCAAACACTTTTAAGAAAACAAACCTCTGTTTCTATTTCATAGCAACATATTCATATTCATTAACAACGCCATCGTTAATGTCTTCCCCACAAATTTCCACCAGAATCCTTCAATTCCAATCCCAGAACAACCCTTTGAAACAGCCAAATTCCGATTCCCCATATCCAAATTCGTCTTGGAAATGGGTTTCTTTACTAATTTCGCCACTTCTTCTTCCCCCTCACATGGCCTCACACCATATGGAGCATTGTTTGCTCCAAACATTCCTATGGGGTAACACAAATTCGGATTATCCCATGCCCCAAATCTCCTTCCCATTTTCCCGTAAAACTTTTCGGAGAATTTAAGGTCTCCAGACAAATTGTTTCCAAACAAGTAAATTGCGCTAACAAAGGGCAGAGTTGCAAGTTTTGGCGAGGGGTTTCCGGTTAGATTGTTGTGGCTAAGTCCCAGAAACCTTAGACTTTTCAATTCAGACAATGAATCTGGAATTTCCCCTATCAAACTCATGTCGGAAAGATCCAAAATGGCTAAATTTTGTAGATTTTTCCAGTTTATGCTCTTGAGTTCTCCCCCAATTGGATTGTTGGATAAGATAATTTCTTCTAAGGAATTCATCTTCTCAAACGACTGTCTCAATCCACCGTTGAAACTGTTGTTGCTCAGATCCAAAAGCGTCAAATTTCTCATATCGCCGAGTTCACTCGGCAAAATTCCACTCAATTTGTTGTCACTCAGATCAAGCTTCAAAAGGGAAGTCAAATTTCCCAAACTCGGCGGCAAAGAACCCGACAGCAAATTTCTACTCAAATCCAAAATCAGTAGCTCGCTCAGCCTGCCTAGATTTTGAGCAATTGGACCAGTGAGCGAGTTCTCAGCAAGAACCAATCGCTTCAATTTGATCAAATCGCCAAAACTTTCTGGTATTTCACCCACGAATCCGTTCTGTAATAGAACCAAAGATTGCAGCTTTGATAGACTCCCAAAATTGGCCGGAATTTGTCCGGCGAGGGCAGCGTTTGATCTGAACTCAAGAGATTCTAAACTTCCGGCGAGTTTAACCCATTCTCCAGTTGGGAGTGAAACAGAATTGTTCCCTTTTGTTGAGACAAAGCAGCTGAAGAAGGACAGAGTTTTAAGGTGTTTGAGTTCAAACAATTGCTGTCTGAAATGGGCATTTGGGGAACAAGCTAGAGAGTTGTCATGAGTTGGTCCAATGTTTAGTGCAGTGACATACCAAAGCCCATCAAATATATCACAAGAAACCCCCTGAAAAATATCTCAAAAGATCACCACACTTTCCACTTTCCATTAAATATACAAAATTTTCTTCAAATAACAGAGTGCCCTGTTTTCTCAGGCGTTTCCTCAATTGGGAAATTTTGAAACAATGATAAAAACTCAAAAAAAAAAAAAAATGGAGTAGATTGACGAACAGTACTTACCTGTATTGGAGTCCACCCACAAGGATCTGGGTAGAGATCTGAGCCATTCCACCAATTACCGACAAATCCCTGTATTGCAGAGAACAGAGAATCCAGCTCTGTTTTCTCCATTGGAGCTTCTCCACCTTCTTGTGCATAGCTTCTCCAACTTCCCAAACAGACAAAGAACATAACAATAAACAGCCTCTTCAATGCCATAACAGAAACGTATTGCTGTTGAAATTCAAAAGTTTATGGTAACATATGGAGAAAATCAATGGAACGGAGAGAGAATGAAATGGGTACGCAGTGCATGGGGGGTTCACAAGAAGAAGAAGTACAGAGAAAAATCACAAAAACAAGGTAGAAAAAAGCAAACCCAGATGAAGAAAAGAAACAAAATTAAAGAGAGTTGTGTTTGTGGGTTGAGATTATGGGAATGGGGAGAACAGAGTGGGGAAGAGAAGAGGAAAGAGAGGGGGGGATATAGGCAAAGCACAATTCTCAAAAAAGGCCAAAAAAGCAATAATAGTAATAACAATAATAAAGATCAGAGCGCCATAAAATGACTGAAGGGGCTAAAGCCTCAACCCCAAATGAAAGCGAAATGTGGGGCAATGTCCTTTCCTTGTATGCATTGGAATGCCAAAGGAAAAAGAACTCTCTTTTATCAGAGAAATGATTTAGTTAAGCAAAGATTTATTGCCATGAAGGATAGGATGGCTAAAAGAGTAAAGTGGTTGGAAGAATTATGGTTTTAGAGTTTAGAGAAGATTAAAGAAGAGGTGTGGAATTAGGGTTTAGGTAGGGTTAGGGATAGGACTGTGGGGGGGTGGGGATTGGGGAAGAGAACTAAATGGTGCTTTTAAAAAGGGGACCATTATTTCTTTTCTTTTTGGCATGCAGAAGAGAGAGAGTGTGTATTTTGTATGTAGGGAGGGAAAGAAAATAAAAAAAGTTGAGATTTTGGGTAATGGGTTTTCTTTTAATTTGTATGTATTTTGGGTATTTGGGATGGATTTTCAAGTGTTGTATTGAGAATAGGGAAAAGGACAAAGGAAGGGATTTGAGTGTTTCACAATGTGGGGAGGATGATTGCTTGGCCTTTAATGGTGGCACGGTTAAGAGCTGAAAATTGCAGTTGTTGATGTGAGTTGTGATTCTCATTGTATTGTACACAAAGCCATTCTTAATTTCTTGTAAAATCAAATACTGCTTCATTTTTTTTTATTTTATTGATTTCTTAGATTTTTTTGTTGAATATCTGACCGTTGACCACTTATTTTTCTTCCATCTCTTTTCACTTCGTCCAACGGGATTGGAATTCTTTTGTGCATGTTCTTACAAGGCGCGATCTCTTTGCAATTTCGTTTTCTTGGTATTTTAGTATTTTTGCAATGGTTGGTTTCTAGTAGCCATTTTGATGCTTTGAGTTTTATCCAACAGCCTGAAGTTGTCTAGTCTTGATTTTACTGTCTTTTTTTTAAAGATGAAAAAAATACTACTACCTTGAAGGTTCATTTGTCTTGACATCTATTAATTTAATACAAAGCCTTTAATAAGTAGTGTTCTCTCTCTCTTTTTTCTCGTTTTAAGTAGTACTAGAACAAAAATAAAGAGAAACATTAAACATGATCTTAATTCTAGTGACTATGAAATCTGTCTATGCTGGTGTTCTTCAATCCAAATGGGTTAATTTTAGAAACGGTTGGAATATCTTGAATCTATTATCTAACGATTCGAATGAACAAATATAGGGGTCAAGAGGGGTGGCATTGTCCCCGAAACTTAATTAGAATTGGTATTTGATATATATTTTATTATTTGATTTTTTTTCTTTTCTCTATAGAAGTGCACTATATAAACTCTCTAACTTTAGAGGCGTTATTCGTTTTGTTTTGTATAATATTCTTTCTAATAAAATTGTTCTCCCTTTATCCCATTAACGTAGTTAACACACTGCTAGCGAACCACTTCAAACTATGTGTCGATCTTCTCTATTCTCTTTACATTTTATGTATTTTTTAATTGCTGATTTCGTACCACATACTACTACTATATATTCCTCTTTTGGAAGGTTGCTAAATTTGAATTTTAACTATAATAATAATGACATAGTTGAGATTACAGTTAGTCCAATGAGTAATAAATAAATAAAAGAAAAAAAAGTCAACATATTTCATACAAGTTAGATTATAATCGTAGTTCATACACGTATTAGTTCCATACACGTATTCAAACATATTAATTTATGTACCAATTTAAATTATGAACTCTTTGTAACTTGTTTGTGGTTATATATTTATCTGGTGATTAGCATTAATTACCAACGAGTATTAAATAATAGGAAAAAAAATAGTAATGTGTATTTATTCATTACACCTAAAGTTAACGTGTGGTATATTTATTTATAAATGTATAGACATCTCATATATAAGAAAATGAAGTAGAAAGATAAGATAGAAAAATAATGAACCTGAAAATTGCCTTGTTTTAAAAAATATTCACGATTCCCAATCCGTAATTATAGTTATGATTTCTGATTTCAGTGTATAATAATTGGAACTCGTCATAATTCTATGCCCCCCCCCCCCCCCCCCCCCCCCCCCCCCCCCAAAAAAAAAAAGGAGAAAAAGGAAAATATTTGGGAAACTTGCGAAGGACATTTTTTGAAATTATTGTTGGTAATGATTAACTTGGATGAAAACAACGTTTTAATCCATAAAATTCACTAATAATTTATAGTCTAGATGTTAATAAATATCATACTATATAATTTGTAATAATTTACTTCCTCCATTAAAAGATACCAATAAATTTAGAGAAATTCACTACACACATAGGTGGATAAATTGATCAAGTGTCAATTTTGTCTATAAATCGAAAGTAAAACAACTACACAATGTCAATTTCATTGTTATTTTTTTTTCAAGTAAATAAATTAAATGTTTAGATGATCAAGTAGAATGATTAAGGCCCAATTATTTGACTTTTTGTTTTTTTTTTTTTTTTTGAAAATTAAGTTTCTTTTATATATCTATTTTTACAACGATTTGCATCTTTTATAAATATAATGGTTAAATTTTTAATCAAATTCCTAAAAAAAACAACTTTTTGAAACTATTTATTTAGTTCTCAAAATTTGGCTTGGTTTTTTTAAACCATTAGTGAAAAGTAGATAATAATGAAAGAAATTTGGAGGTAGAAGCAATGTACATAGGCTTAATTTTAAAAAATAAACTAATTATCAAACGGGACCTAAATTATTACAAGTTTTAAAGTATATAAACTAAATTGTTGCTATAGAAACAAAGATCTTTTTTTTAAAAAAAAAATTATGCATATAAACACTCACCCCGTTCCTAAAATATTGTTTTTGTTTTAGAAATTTTACTGGGAATTTTATCCTTGTATTTAAGAAATATACAAATTATTTAAGAAAGATATAGGAAATAGAATTAATCCAAAAAATCAAAAACAAAAAATAAAATGGTTACCAAATATCTAAATTACTGGGTAATTATTTTAAATGATAAAAATACTGAAAATATTTTAACTTTCATCATTGAGTAATAGAAGTCTATGATACTATTACTAATAGATAATAACATTTGACTATATTCATAAATAAGTTAGATTCGTTTTTTTTTTTTAATGGGAGAATGACTATAAATTGTTAGGCAAAATGGTTTTTAACTAAATTGAAGACGCATAAAAAGAAAAGATAAAAGCGTAGGGATAGGAAGGCATTGGCGATGGGGTTTGGTGGCTCGAAAAAGAGGACACAATTTGGTATTGGTATTGGCTTTTTCTTTCTCACAAACAAAAGATCAGAGAAACGAAAACGACATTCCATCCTTTAAAATCTCTACTCTCTGAATTACTGATTACCTTTCATAATTTTCTACAAACATCCAAATAAATGCAATTTTGTTGTAATTTTATTGTATTCAGATTTGAGAGATCAGCTTAGAATCGAAAACGAAATGAAGAAGGAATAATGTTACAGATATATACATATATATATATATAGAGAGAGAGAGAGAGAGAGAGATTCAGACAAGTGTAATTAGGGTTTCTGAATATATTCTGAGCTGAGATTTATAATAATAATAATCATCATTCACAAAAAGCCTTCTTCAAAGCTCACACACTGCTGGAATTCAATTCACAGGCTTTCTCTGCTCCACCCCAACATGCAGCAGTTGAACCAGAACGCTTCCGCTGCCGCCTGCCGCCTACATTATCCGATGCCCACGGCGGATTAACCTGGAGATATGCGATTTTGGATTTAATTAAAAATCGAAGCGAAATTTTGGGATTTGAGGGATGTGGAGCCCTTTTTGTGAAGGGTTAATTAGGGTTTCAAAAAGTAAGCACGTGGTAGGCACGTGGAGTGTGTGAGACGCTGAGATGTCATTTTCTATCCTCTGCTTTACTCTACTCTACTATTCTTTCCCCATTAGCCTCCAACCATAACCTCCTCACTAATTATTACTCTTTTTACTTTGCTCTTTCTTCCGCTCTTTATCATTATTTGTTTTTTTCACCCAACTGGTGATGTATTTTAAAATTAAATCGTAATGTTTCATATTTATGGTATAAATCATATTCATATATAAAAATATACATCACTTCGACTCGAATAATTATAACAAAGTAAATGATGTGATTTTCCGTTTTAATAATTATAACAAAGTAAATGATGTGATTTTCCGTTTTAACATCTTTCTAGATTATGATATTTTTATATCCAAATCATGCACCCCTTATATGAAAGAATATAATACTTCAACCTGAATAGTTGTTGCGAGACAAATGATGTAACCATCATTTCAAAAATATTTCCACCATTAGATCATAATATTTTATATATTTATAGTTTAGATCACACCCGTATACAAAAAATACATCACCACCAGTTGTAATAAATGATAAAATAAGTATTTGTTAAAAAATGTAAGAACAAAAAATATATATATACATTTCTGTGGAGTTACCGTAGTTTACAAATAATGTATGTGCGTGAAATTTTCAGTCACGAAATAGCATGCATGTGACTACCTTTATGATTTTTGGTCGTTGAACTCCTCTTCATTATTTATTATTATTATTATTTACATCCTTTAAGTTTAGGCCTTCACATTTCGCTATCAGTTGTATTGTATGTAATTTTTTATTAAAAAATATTTAATTTACGTGCCTTCAGAATCGAGTAAATATATGTAGTTTCTGATTATTAGGAAAAAAAAAATTATGACTTTAGTCATCTTCGGCACCTTTGAAACCGTTTGTTCGCACGAAGCTTTTAGAATAACATATTCCGTGGTGTTGAATTTTAGTTTAGGTTGATTTATGCGGACCTATTTCAATTTATAATACTCGAACATCGGATTCCCTCTATTGAATGTACATACTTAATTTGAGAAGCGAAACGTAAGACTAATATCTTTAACAAGTGTTCATCTTCTTATTGTTAGAAAAATTCTGTCTAAATTATTTGGAGCCTTAAGTTTCTAAACCTTTCAAATATTTGTAGAATTCTCGTATGAACATGACCTTTGGGCCCAACTAATTGAATTTTGGGTTTGGTTGCATATAAGCTAGATGAAGTCTATTTGGGCTCAATTGAACTTATACCTAAATATTTGACAAAATTAGTTTATTCAATCTAATTGTCATGAAGAAAACATGCAGGGACTTTATCAACTCGTGGCTTCAATTTCAAATTGGGACTTACATCCACTTTTAATTAATCTCAATTTTGATAATTTATAATTTGGTTATCAATGACAATTTGTAGTTAGTCTAAAATTTTTCGAATAGAATCATAAACATTAAAAGTTGTCTAACAAATTTTTAAATTTTTAAATGTGTTTTTAATAGATTCCAAATTTAAAAGTAGACCTAAAACTTACAAATGTTTATTGTTTAATAAGTTTTTACATTTTTAAATTCATGACTCATAAGTCTTGAACCTATTTTGAGATTTTTTTTTTAAAAAAAATGTTCACTATTGATTTCTTGTTCGAGATCATGTTTTAAATTATTCATTAAGGAAGTATTTAACCCCCAACTACAAGTAAGTTAGTTATAATAGTTGGTATTTCTAGTTGTTATTACCTACGGTAACCTACAATATCACTATTTCAATTTGTTTTTGTTACAATATTTACTATTTTCTACTCATTCCCGTTAGAAATTAATAAGCTAGATACATTATGGATAACACATTCTTAGATACATTTCTAATTTCAAGATACATGCATTTCTAGATACATGTAATTGTTCAAGTACATGAATGGTTTGTATACACGTACTTCATTTATTTTGTGTCTTTTAGGAAGTGTCTCTTGAGTACTATATAAAGAGTTCATTTCCCACATTTGTATGCAAGAGAAAAGAATCAAAATCAATAGAAGCAAATTGAAGTTTATAAAGAAACTGAGTTTTAAGAGAACAATATTCTTCTCTTGTGCATTCTTGAATTTTGTAAGAGAACAAGTTTCTTCTCTTAAAAGTTTGTGAAATTTAGAGTGAATTTAGAGTGGGCTCGTCAATGCTTTCAACAAAGTGGTGTCAGAGCAAAAGGATTGAAAGATGTCATATAACATGTTGCAGCCTCAACTTCCTCACTTTGAGGTAGAGACGATGGAGCCAACAAATGAAGGTTCTTTATGGATCTCAAGATCTTTGGGATATTGTTGACAGAGGATATTCAGAGTCAGAAAGTGAGGATGGTCTTTCACCACAACAACTCGATGAGTTGAGAGATACTAGAAAAAAGATAAGAAGACATTATTTTTCATCTACCAAGTCGTGGATGAAAATATTTTTGAAAGAATATCAGGAGTCTCTACTGCTAAAGCAGCATAGGATGCATTGCAAAATTTGTACGAAGGAGAAGAAAAGGTAAAATTGGTTTGATTGCAAACACTTCGAGCTGAATTTGATACCATTCGAATGAAAGATGCTGAAACTATTGAAGATTTTTTCAACCGTGTTCTACTAATTGTTAATCAATTGAGATCAAATGGAGAAACAATCAAAAATCAAAGGGTGGTTGAAAAGATCCTTAGAAGCATGACTAGAAGATATGAGCATATTGTTGTAGCAATTGAAGAATCCAAAGATTTGTCAACTCTATCTATCAATAGCTTAGTGGGATCTCTTCAATCTCATGAGCTCAGATTGAAGTTGTTTGATTCTACTCCTTCAGAATAAGCTTTTCATATGCAATCCTCCTCTAGAGGGCGATCTGGTGGAAGAAAAGGTGGATGTGGCGATAAAGGCAATGGATGAGCCAACGTCGTAACAAATTTAGAGTCAGAGAGTAGAGACAATCAATCTTTTTCAAATAGAGGAAGAAGAAGAAGTTCAAATAGAGGAAGAAGCAAAAGTGGTGGTCATGGATATTTTCTCACATACAATGTTTCAATTGTAGACGTTATAGACATTTTCAAGCAGACTGATGATCTAAGAAGGCTAATTCTAATCAAACAAAAACCACTCTAATGCATGAGCAATAGGATAATGATCAAGGTCTTCTCTTCCTCGCATTCAACGTCCAAGAAACAAGCACTGAAGAAATATGGTATCTTGATAATAGTTGCTGTAACCACATGACAGGGAAAAAGGATATTTTTATATCTTTAGATGAATCTCATCAAAATGTAGTGAAGACTGGTGACAATAGGAAGCTTGAGGTCAAAGTCAAAGGAGATATTCTTGTCAAGATAAAAAGGGAGCAAAAAGAATTACCGATGTGTATTATGTTTCAGGTCTCAAACACAATCTTTTAAGTGTTGGGAAACTTCTCCTAAGAGGACATGATGTTATCTTTAAAGATAACATATGTGAGATTATAACCAAGAATGGAGGTCTCTTTAAAGATAACATATACGCATGACTTACAACAAAATGTTTCCAATTAAAATATGTTATGAGAAACCTGTTTGTTTTGAGAGTTTAGTAAATGACTCTTCATGGTTGTGGCATTGTCGATTCGGACACCTAAATTTTGACACTTTGTCTCACATGTGTCAACAACATATGGTGAGAGGAATGCTAAATATTAAAAAGGAAGATGAACTTTGTGAAGCATGTGTTTTCGGAAAGCATCATCGAACTTCATTGCCGACAGGAGATTCTTGGAGAGCACCAAAACCTCTTGAACTTGTCCAACAGACTTGTGTGGACCCATGAGAACCACTACACATGGAGGTAACCGTTATTTTCTCACATTTATTGATGACTACAGTCGAAAAACGTGGATTTATCTGCTAAAAGAAAAGAGCTTTACTTTCGAATGTTTCAAGATATTCAAAGCAATGGTGGAAAATGAAAGTAACTTGAAATTGAAAGTATTGTGTTCGGATCATGGAGAAGAATATATAGTCTTTGCAGACTTCTTGAAGGAAAATGGAATCAAGCATCAGAAGACTGTTTGAAGAACTCCTCAACAAAATGGAGTTGCATAGAGGAAAAACAAAATAATAATGGAAATTGCAAGAAGTATGTTGAAGGCCAAGAAGCTTCCAGATCAATTTTGGGGAGATGTTGTAACTTGTGCTGTTTATCTCCTAAATCGAGCTTCAACTAAAAGTGTGCAAGGTGTTACTCCTCAAGAAGCACGGAGCGGATTGAAACCGTATGTTAGTCACCTAAGAATGTTTGGGTGTATTGCTTACTCTCATATTTCATATGAGAAAAGAGGTAAACTAGATGTAAATTAGAAAAATGCATTTTTGTTGGGTACAGTGAGAACTCCAAGTCTTACAGATTATACAACCCTGTAAGTAAGAAAGTTATTATTAGTCGAGATGTTAAGTTCGATGAAACAAAATTCTGGCAATGGGATGCATCAAATAAAGACCAGAATCCATTACTTGTTGACATGAATGACAAAGAAGATGCTCGAGACTTGGAGCTTGAAGAGATTCAACCATTGACTTCACCTTCTTTATCACATTCTACAAGTGATAAAGAAACTACTCCAAGGAAGACAAGAAATATTCAAGAGATCTATAATACTTAAAGAAGAATACAAGATGATGAACATGCTGATTTTGCTTTATTTACATATGTTGATCCTATATACTTTGAAGAGGCAATTCAAGATGAGAAATGGAAAGATTCAATGGATCAAGAGATTGATGCAATCAGAAGAAACGAGACATGGGAGTTAGTCAAATTACCAGAGAATAGAAAAGCTCTTGGAGTCAAAAGAATCTATAGAACAAAACTGAAGCAAAATGGAGAAGTGCAAAAATACAAGGCCAAACTTGTAGTAAAAGGTTACAAACAAAAGTTTGGTGTGGATTATGAAGAAGGTTTTGCACCAGTAACTCGCTCAGAGACCGTTCGTTTGATGCCAGCCCTTGCAGCACGAGATAACTGGAAAGTTTATCAAATGGATGTCAAGTCAGCATTTCTAAATGGGTATTTAGAGGACAAAATTTATGTTGAGCAGCCCCTTGGTTATGCCAAAATTGGAGAAGAAAATAAGGTGTGTCGATTGAAGAAAGCATTGTATGGGCTAAAGCAAGTACCAAGAGCCTGGTACAAACGTATCGATGATTTTCTCTTGAAGGATGGTTTCAGAAGATGTCCATATGAACATGCTCTCTACACCAAAAAAGATGAAAATGGTAATTTCTTGATGATTTGTCTATATGTTGATGATTTAAATCTTTACGGAAAATTCAAACATGATGATTGACGAGTTCAAAGAGAAGTTCAAAATAGAGAATGTTTATCCTGTTAGTACTCCTATGGACGTAGGTTTAAAGTTAAGCAAGCATGATGATAGTGAAGCTTTTGATGCCACCATCTATAGAAGTCTTGTTGGAAGTTTAATGTATTTAACTACAACTAGACCTGATCTTATGTTCTCAATAAGTTTGTTGAGTAGATTTATGGCATCACCAAAGAGAAGTCATTGGGACGTTGGAAAGATAGTTCTTAGATATATTCTTGGAACTGTTGATCATGGAATCCACTATAAAAGGAATGTGGATAATGTTCTTGTTAGCTACAGTGATAGTGATTAGGGAGGAAATATTGATGATTTCAAAAGTACTTCTGGGTATGTATTTAATATTGGTTTTGGAGCAGTTTCGTGGGTTCAAAGAAACAGGATATTGTAGCATTGTCAACAATGGAAGCTGAATGCATTTCTTTGTTTGCAGCTAGTTGTCAAGCACTTTGGCTTAGAAAGGTACTACATGAATTGAAGTGTCCTCAAGAGAAAGGGACTGTCATGTTCTGTGATAATAAATCATCTATTTCACTTTCGAAGAATCCAGTTTTTTATGAAAGAAGCAAACACATACAGATCAAGTATCATTTCATCAGATAATTGATCAAAGATGGTGAAGTATATATCAAGTATTGCAAGACACAAGATCAAGTTGTAGACATGGTCATAAATGCGTTAAAGACAGACTTATTCTTGAAAATGAAAGAGAAGCTCGGAGTCAGGGAAGTCTAGCTTAAGGGGGCATGTTAGAAATTAATAAGCTAGATACATTATGGATAACACATTCCTAGATACACTTCCAATTTCAAGATACATGCATTTATAGATACATGTAATTGTTCAAGTACATAAATGGTATGTATACATGTACTTCATTTATTTTGTGTCTTTTAGGAAGTGTCTCTTGAGTACTATATAAAGAGTTCATTTCCCTCATTTGTATGCAAGAGAAGAGAATCAGAATCAATAGAAGCAAACTGAAGTTTATAAAGAAACTGAGTTTTAAGAGAACAATATTCTTCTCTTGTGCATTCTTGAGTTTTGTAAGAGAACAAGTTTCTTCTCTTAAAAGTTTGTGAAATTTAGGTTAATGCTTTCAACAATTCTCTCATTCTCTTTTTGTTGCAATGTTTACTATTTTCCACCAAGACTAAAATAGTTTGCATCTTAAAGACAGACTATTATAACCTAAACTAAAGTAGTTTGCATCCTAAACACATACTATCATAACCTAAACTAAAGTAGTTTGCATCCTAAACACATACTATTATAACATAGAAACTACTATTTTTTCTTTTTTGAAAAATATACGAATGTGTATCAGTAGTTACACCGAGATATCTCAACTAGGTTAACACATTATTAGCAATCTCATCATATCCCACTGTCATTCCTATTAATAATTAATAAGTACAAAAGGCAAAACTAGGCCAATGCAAAGCAAGAAAGGGAGCTAGAGAGAAGCCCAACAACAAAAGGCAAAATCGAATATTGCATAAAAGCCGATAAATTAAGGGAGATGGTGGCAGGTTGTAGTCTTTGAAGAGCTTCAATCGATTAGACCAACAGCCCCTCAAGTAGCAAATATTTTCCAAATTTTGGCAGTACTTTTTGATGTGTTGTTAAAAGTGCAATTTTTCCTCTCTAACCAAATAGACCAACTAATGACAATAGAGGAGTTGAATATGGTCATGTTTTTGCAAGTTGGAGAGCTCATTCTGCAAAAGCTTTTGCAATGTGTGGCAATGTCCGAATCGTTACTAAGGATGGTCTCCAACATACAATATAATGTCCTTCAAAGCAATATAGCCAAATTGCATCGCAAAAAGAGATGATCCATGGTTTCCTCGGGATAATGACAATTAGGGCACCCGTTTGGATTTAGGGTAATCTTTGGCAATCTTTTCCGTAGAATGTCGACACTATTGAAGCTTTTGTGGAGATGAAAGCCCTCTATGATGGTGGAGATGTGGAAAGAGGCATTGGTGCTTAGTTTCCATCTAGGTTGATCTTTTCCCCTATCAGCTCATAAGGAACCTCCCCATACTATAATAACCTAAGACTATTATAAGTCACATACTATGATAACAATTGATTATAATAACAAACTTAGCGTCCCAAACACCCTTTAAATTTTATATCACACTAAAGATGTTCATGGAGTTGGGTGGGATTGGGATGGCTTCCTCGACCCAATCTTCGTGAAATTCTCCATAGGGTCAGGTTGGGAATTCCCATGGGAATTTTTTCCTTGTTTTTTAAATAATTAACTCAAATTACTATGACTTTTTTATTATTATTAAATAGTTAAATTTCTCATGACAAAAATATAATTGAAATGTTTAATTTTCAAAATATCTAAAAATTAAAATGGAAAATTTTTACTGTTAGAAAAAAATGTAAAACTATTTACAGAAATTATATAAAAAAAAAAACATTGATAGTAAATTTCTCTTCTATCCGCCTCTGTAAAAAAGAATTAAATTATACTATTTTGTATAAATAATTTTTCTTTTTCTATTTTTAAAAATCTTCCCATTAAAACTTAAATATTACAACATTTTATAGTCTTGACTGAATATATTTATAAACTAATAGTGAGTTATATAACTCACATAAACTCTTACCGCGAGTATGAGTTTGATATATAAACTCCATGTGTTATATATAAAAACTCACAGTGGATGCATATATATAGGACGTGGATCGAGGCAGGAAATATAATCTTCATTATCATCTCCGTTTAGTCAATGAGAAAAGAATATTCCTTCTTCTTCCCCTATTTCTCATCTAATCGGAGATAGGAGTGTTCAAAAAAATCAATTACCCAAAAAACTCAATCAACCCAACCCAATTTATACAATTCGGATCGGGTTGGATTCAAATAAATGAAATATTACGGGTTGGTTTGGTTCATAGGTTCATTTAAGATAACCTGAACCAACTCGAGTTTAGTATTAATTTCAAAAAAATATGTTTTTTTTTTTTTTACTTCTGATACGATTAATTTTATTTCATGATTTTTTTAAATCCATTCTCCAACAACTTCTAAAATTAATTTTTTAACACTATAAAAAGAAAACTTTCATAATGTAAATGAAATTGAGTTGTTAGTCTTAATTCAATAGATTAAAATAATTAAATAAATTTTTTATGAATTAATATTTTACTTCTTTTTAGAACACAAATTTAATTAAATGACTCGAATAACCTAAACCAATCCAACCTAATTGTTTTGTAGTTGAGTTGGGTTGGGTCCATTATTTAACAAATGTTATTTGGATTAAAGAAACTTACAACCCAAACAATTGTGTTGGGCTTAAAAGATGCTTCAACCCAAATCAACCCAACTTACAAATGCTCCTAATCGGAGATTGAGATTCATTCTGATCGTGGAAGGCCACTAAATAGACATTTTTAGATCACACCATTATGAACCTAACTATCTACTAACATAATATGCATCCATTAAAAGATTGACACAAAGGACTGACTTCAAACTAGTGGGACTGAATCAAAATAATAACTATAAGCCTCTTGGTTGTTGATAGGGATTTGGCTTTTTTAAAAAATCAAGATTACAAAATATGATTTCTCTCCTTTTCTTTTTTTTTTTTTTTTATTCACTTTTCGTTAATATTTTCAAAAATCAAGTCAAATATTAAAAAAGCTACCATTTGTTTTTAAAATTTCACTAAAATTTTAGATGTTTATATAAGAAGTGTGAGAATTGTAATAAAGAAATTGAGAGAGAATAAACTTAAATTAAAACAAAAATAAAAACGAAAACTAAGTATTATTTAATTTTTAATGGATATATAGGTTTCTAGTGTTGGTCAAAAGATACATTGATGTAAAAGCTAGAATTAGGATTCACATTAACGGAGACATACTCAATTTAAACTATTTGTTGGTAATTTGTAACTATTTTAATTTGATTTTTTAAAATCAACTTAGATCGTAATAATAAAATTATTTATCCTAAAATCTTAAAAAACTAGCAAAGTAAAAACTAATTACATGATCCTTTATAAACGAGTCAGGAAAATAGGAGAAGATAAGAAGATGATTGACCATTCATATTAGTGAAAAACTGGTTCTATTCTTTCGATTCGAGCCATTTTTTTATAATATAATATTATATTAATCTATACATTTAAATAGGTCTTATACACGTGTAAAAATCATGTGTATTAACGAGGTTAAAACATATCTTCTAAAAGATAATTCAAAACGGAATTTAGAAGCTAATTGATTGATCCATTTGTAATATATTAGAATTTTAATACAAATATTTTGGGTGATACACCCGAAATTTAAATTGACATTCATCTAAAATTGTAAAATGATAGTGATTAGGTCAGACAAATTTATACTCTAAATATTAGAGTATAATATCCTAATAAAGTTAACACTTTCGGCTAATCATATGCAATAATACAAATACTTGTTTAAAACTTATTGATGCATATCTTGTTTAGGCACAATTAGAAATGACAATAATTCCAAACAAAAACATAACTCAACCGATTAAACTGGCACATAAATGGGTCTTTATTATCGATGGAAGAATATATATAGATACGTAAATTCAAAATGACATCGACTTTTAACCAAAACATAACTCAACTAATTAAATTAATATTATTATTTATTATTAACTATCAAATGTTATTTGAATTCCCATTTGTTAAACGAGAAATTTTGGATCAATCGCAAATTGTCACGTCATTTATTAATTAATGACGAAATTCCAAATAATTGAATTTGAGACTAATTAGAAGTTTACATGTATCCCAAATTGAGGTTGAAGACATAAATTGGTGAATTCCGATAATGCCACGTGTTTTTCTTTGGAATGAATAAAATTAATTTGGTCCAAATTTGATATTATTATTTGGGTTAAAGTCCAATTGAGTCCAAAAATAGGTTTAATATTACCAAATATCGAATAAGGTCCAAATCCATTTAGTTGGGCCTAAAGGCTAGGTTCATGAACTAATCAAGCCAAGCCCAAGCCCATGAAACTCACCTGAGAATTCAGGAGTTCTCTCCATTTGCGGGGGTCAACAATTCTACCCTGCAGATAACTCAAAAGGAATTCTCTACCATCACAAAACTCCCTGAAGCTGACCATGCTTGAAGACTAAAATCCTTTGGAGATACAAGCATTCTGAAGACCGAAGTCCCTTGAAGATACAAGTATTCTAACCACGCTTGAAGACTGAAGTCCTTTGAAGATATAGACATTTTGAAGACGGAAGTCCTTTGAAGATAGAAGCATTCTGGCCACAATTGAAGACTGAAGTATTTTGAAGATACAAGCATTCTTCCAAGACCCCAAGCTCAAGAATATCCACATGCTCTGCTTCTATACATCAAGTGTACACATTTAACCGAGAGATCGAACCACATCTTATCAAATCAACATCAACATCAACACCAACTGAGATCAACAAACCCAAAGGCCGATCGTCCAAGAAAATCAACAAGCCTAAAGGCCGATTGTCCAAGAAGATCAACAAGCCCAGAGTTCGATCGTCCAAGAAGATCATCAAGCCCAGAGGTCGATAAGATCATTGAGCCCAGAGGCCGATCATCCAAGAAGATCATCGAGTCTAGAGACGATCGTCCAAGAAGATCAACAAGCCCAAAGGTTGATCATCTAAGAAGATCAACCAACTTAAAGACTATAATTTATATTGAAAGCATAAAAAATATTATGTATTAGATATTATACTCACTTTCCATAAAATTAATACAAATACAAAGTTCAAGTTTCTCAGGAAACCTCGTGCAAACTTCATTCTCCATATCGTGTCGAACTAAAGAAAAGAAGGAAAAAATACACTGAATGTATAAAGTTAAGAATGATCACATGTTTGAAATTTCATTCTGGATTTGTTTATATACTTTTTATAATTTACGAAGTTAAAAAATAAGCAAAAATAAACATAGTTGAATTGGTAGTGATAACTTTATCCATGCCCAAATGTGTTTTTTGTCTCTTCAATTTATTAAAAATTTACTTCTCTATTTACTGGACTTTGAAGCTTACGTCCAATTAGTGCATAAACCTTTAATTTAATATCTAAGATATCACAATAAATTAAAAACTTTTAAAACATTAATTGATTAATTATATATAAGTTTAAATTCGATGTAAGATAATTTGAAACTTTCAATTTTGCATTTAGTAAATAAATTAGTTTTAAAGAAAATAAGATGTTTAGATCCCATTTAGTTACCTTTTTTGTTTTTGAAAATTAAGCTTATTTTCTCTTCATTTTATTACCATGATTTACATATTTCTTAAATATAATAGTTGGATTATTAGTTACATTAAAAAAACAAAAAAAATTTTTAAAAGCTATTTTTTAAAATTTTCAAAGTTTCTCGAAATTTTTTAAATTATCAGTAAAAACTAAATAACAAAGGAAGAAATTTGAATGTGAAAATCTATATATTTAATTGAAAGGAAAAAAAATCGAAATAATTAACCAATCAAATCTTAAAAGATTAAAATTATAATTTAAAAAATTTAAGGACTATGTAGTTGAAAAAGTTAATCGACTAAAATTATAATTTAACGGAAAAGAATTGGATAAGTGTGGCGATAGCGATGGCGAGGCCATTTGGGTTATCCACAGATACATTCCACGGCGATTGGAGCAGTTTCTTAGACAGTTTTCTGTAGTCGCGAATGATTTTTGTATAATAAAACTCACACGCATCACAAGAAGAAGCGCTTTTCTTCAATTTCCTGCTACTTTCGCTTGACAAGTCGCTCCACATAACCCCACCTTCTCAATCACAGCTTCCCCAACCAAAACCCTACTCTCTTTTTCCCTCAGATTTGTTTCTGGGTCGGAGGTTATGGCTTCCGAGAGTAGTTCCAGATCCAGTTCAGCGGCCGATTCATATATTGGAAGCTTGATAAGCTTAACTTCCAAGAGTGAGATTAGATATGAAGGTGTTCTTTACAACATCAACACCGAAGAGTCCAGTATCGGACTGAGAAATGGTAACTTTCTCTTCTGGGCTCTCTAATTTTCCTTTTTTTCTCTTTCTGGGCAGACGAGGGTTTCATTTGTTTCCCATCGAATCCAATCCCTCTTTGTTAGCTGGGCCTGATGTTTTTTATTAGATCGGTGAAGTTTTTTGACGAATCCTAGGTTTAGACTTTTGGTTTCTGATTATGAATTTCGACTCTTTTCACTTGTTAGTTGGCGATTCCGACTCCTGAGACCACATCCTGGCTGGTAAACGCCCTCCTGTTATTGCGAACTCGAATTGCCCGTAGAGTTTGCCGATGGCAGTGCCACATTTGTTTGCCCTTTCTCCATTCTGCGTCTTCTGTTTAATGTCTTGTGTCATTTTTAACTCTTTGGTTGCTGAAACTTGGTTTGTAACCTGGGGTTACATATGGAGCACTGCTCACTATTTGGCTGGCAACCCCTTTGCTCAACGCTTTTGAAGTTGGAAGAATTTTTACGCGTTTGTTTCCACCAAATATTCTCGTCTGCCTCTCAGTGTCAACTATATAAGTACTTCGCGTTCTTTATTATGTAGGGTTCATTAGGATTTTTATTAGGTCGTTTTAGGAAGATTACGATGAATGGAGTTTTAGCCTCTGTGCTTGTTTCAAAGTTAGCCGGAGAGCTTTTTGTATTTGCAATTCATTAGAGTTGCATGCCAAGAACGTTCAAGTGGGATTGATCATCCTTCTATTCGAATCTTGGACTAGGGAACTTGTTCTTTGTTTTAAGATATTTGATCTTAAGGCAATTCGTGTCTAATCCAATCCTTAGGGTTGAAGTCATATTGATTTGATGGTTTTAATGATTGAAAATTAGGGGTTCTCGTCCAAAAGAGTTTCTAATTCCAATTCGCTAGGGATTTCGTATCATATCCGTATCTGATATCGATTCGTTGCACAATTAGAATTATCTGTGCTTCCTAGATCTTGAATATGGTGGGGTGTTATTCATGTTGTTAAATAGTTTTTACATTGGGTTACGCATCTCTTCTTTGGTGGTGGGGGATCAAAAGGGAAATAATGGCTTCATTTAGCTGCTAAATTGAACGGATTAAACTTTTTAGGTCCATTAACTATTAGCATGGGTGGAAATTTTATGACATGTTCAGGGGAATAGGAATGTTGCCTTTGTGCTGTGGATCATAATGAATTACTCGGTGGGTTAAGGTCGGCATTGTATTAACTTACCTTGGCCCATAATTGTGAAGTTATAGGTTGGGCTTGAGGTAGGTTTTGTCCTGAAATCTTTTCAAATGCTGACTCCGTATCCTCATGTTTGTAGAAGTCATCATCTGCATCCATGGGGTGACAAACAGTTGTTGAAATTCTCATTGTATTGCATTAAGCCATTTTCAAGGTGCCAGGGAATTCATGCTAATGTGATATTCTTATATTTCTCTTCAGTACGTTCATTTGGAACAGAAGGGAGAAAGAAGGATGGACCGCAAGTCCCACCAAGTGACAAAGTTTTTGAATACATCTTGTTCCGTGGAAGTGATATCAAGGTAACTTTGCTAGAGATTTTGACTTTATAATGTGGTAGTGGCAGTATGCTGAATTACATGATTATTGATTACTATGTGACAGCAAGATACCCTACGTGTGGATACCAATGAACCTTGTGGCGTACTTGGCATTTTGTAAATTATAACATAGCTTCTATATTTGGTTGTATTAGTTAATGCATGCAATTTTTTTTTTTTATTAATATAAAAATTCCATTTGAAGTAGTATCGCTCTTTTCTTATTTTATTTTTGATGTAATACAGCTTTTATAATGCTTGAAAAACATAAATTTTAATAACAACATGAATATGACTACTAATAACAATATCCGTAACTTAGTTTTGAGTAAAAACAACTTAATTTATTAATCTAAATAAATTTTAAAAATTTCGTAACTTACAGAAATATTCATTGATATCGATATATCCTTAAAATTGGAATATAGATATCGATCTCGAGATCGGTATTTTACTCCTTGGTCATGATATTGCAGTCTGAGGGAGGACTGCTGCAATTGCCGATCTTCAGTTTCATGATGTTATGGTGTTTAAATTAAACCACCACTATATATATATATATATGTATGTATGTATATTTATAACTGATCTATTGAGTAGATCAGTAGATGGCGTGCATTGAGGATATATATAATTAGTTTTGTTTTGTTGGTGCTTTCTGCAGGATCTACAGGTAAAATCTTCTCCACCTGTTCAGACTACATCCTTGATAAACAATGATCCAGCTATTATTCAGGTAAAATGAAATCCTACCCTTGCCCCTCTTCCCGTCCTTCCCAATTTATTATTGCATAAAATGAAGGTGAACTTACAATGTATTTGGTGAAATTTCTCTTGCAGTCTCACTATCCTCGTCCAGCATCGACTTCTTCCAGCTTACCTCCTCCTGTTAGTGGGCCTCTGCCTGATATTAATTCTCAGGCCATGCCAATGGGAATTCCTGGATCTAATTTCCAGGGTGGGTTGCCTTTGTATCAACCTGGAGGAAATGTTGGATCTTGGGGAGCTTCTCCTACGCCACCTCCCCCAAATCCAAGTGGTGGTGGGCTTGCTTTGCCAGTGTACTGGCAAGGGTACTATGGCCCTCCTAATGGACTTACTCACATGCATCAACAATCATTACTTCGTCCACCACCTGGTCTGTCATTGCCTTCATCCTTGCAGCAGCCACTGCAATATCCTAATCTTAATGCTTCTTTACCCACTGGCGCACCAAATTTATTAGAAGTTCCATCTTCTTTATTTTCTGCTAATCCTACCACTCCTAGTTTATCATCCACAGCAATGCCACCTGTAACTGTATCTTCAACACTTCCATCTGTGCTTTCGGCTCCACAGACCTCTGAGATAGCATCAAGCTCAATGGCCAACAAGACAGTAAATTCTGCTCTTCCTCAAGCTCCTCTAAGTACCAACTTGCCATCGCTCTCTCCTTTGACGGCAAGTTCAGATGTCAGTCCTGTTGTGCCTCCAACTACTAACAAAACTACTACAGTTTCTGGTCCAGCATTGTCTTATCAAACTGTCTCTCAATCTACATCCTCTGTTGTTGGAACATCGAACTCTGTTCTCACAGGTGCACCTACACCTACTCTTGTGACACCAGGCCAGCTGTTGCAAACTTCTGTAGCCTCTTCATCTTTGCAAACAGTTCAAAAGGACGTTGAAGTGGTTCAAACATCTTCCTCATTAGCAGCTGAACAAACTGTTCCAGCAGCAGATACTCAGCCACCATTATTACCATTACCGGCGTCTTCACAAGCTATCCATAAGGTGCTCTCTCACGGCCACATGTACTATATATACTTATGCAATCTTTGTTTGGTTTGGGGAAGTTCATATTGGTGACAATACGGTTATATGTCCTTATAGGAATAAATATTCTGGCCTTTTTTCTGGGGCAACATTTAGGTTGTCCTGAGGAAGTTATGATCTTGTTAGAAGCTGATTGCTATTACTTGTGGGTAGAAATTAGAGTCATTTGCATATTTTTCATATCTCATGTGCAAGGAATAGACTATTTGTTTGCCTTATGTACTTTTTGTGCTGTCAAGGGTTCTGACATTTTAACATCTTGTATTTTCTACAGCCAAATGGTTCAACTTCACAAACTCGGTACATCTACAGGGGACGTGGTAGAGGAAAACGATTTGGGGTAATGTGTACAGAACTTAGGTTGTTTAATAAATAGGAATGCCTCCGGTACCTATTGTATGGTAATAGGAGGTTCGGGATCAAACTACACTGGGTTTTGATAACCTATGTAGTAAATTCCACATTTACTGTTCCGATCCTTCATTTTGCCTCAATATGAGCTTGATGGGATTCTAAAATAAACATGTGTGCTAGTTTTTTGTGAATTAAATATTTTTAGTGCCTTAGATGACTCTATACATGGTTCCGTATTCCAAAAGAATAACAATATCCTCAGTGATCATTTATGATTTTCTGTTTGCAGAACTCGCATCAAACAGAAAGATTTACAGAAGATTTTGACTTCATGGCAATGAATGAGAAATTTAACAAGGATGAAGTCTGGGGTCATCTTGGCAAGAATACCAAATCTCATCCAAAGTACAGTGACGGGGATGAAAAGTTCAGTGATGAAGATGATGTCTATGATGAAGATGATGGTGAATCGTCGAAGTTAGAGATCAAGGTCTCAGATACTTTCAATGCCATACACTAGAAGATTTGTATTTTAAAGAAATTCTTGTTTACCTGCCCACATATAAAACTGATTCACTTTATATCTACAGCCTGTGTACAATAAGGACGACTTTTTTGATACTCTCTCGTGCAACAATCATCCTGACAATGAAGCTCAAAATGGGAGGAGGACCAGATACTACGAACAAATCAAGTTGGACACTGAGGTACGTTATGCGAGTTGGTTATTTTGTTTGTCTTTTTATAACTGTTTGTCATTGTATTGGATGTTTGCCAATGCAGACATTTGGCGAATTTGCAAGATTCCGAGGTGGTCGTGGTGGTTATGCTTCTGGACGTGGTGGCCGTCGTGGTGGTTATTATGGGAGAGGATATAGCCACGTTGGAAGGGGTCGAGGCCGGGGAATGCATAACTATAATCCGTAGGTACCTGTGAGTAAGTTCGAATGTTATAGACAAATGAGAGCAACTAAATCTCCCGATGATCTGCTATAACTTTTCTTTTTTGAGTTTTATACTGTTGTGCAGAAAATAAATAGTAGAATATGTGGGTTCTCATTTTACGTCAGAGGCTTTGTTTTGGGCTTTTCTTTGTTATAAAAGTGCAGACGTAGTTTTAAGAAGAATTGGTGCTGTAGGCTCTCTGTCGACCCATAAGATGTACTAAAGGAGTTCTAGTCCTTTAAGTCATCCTTGGTACTTTTCTCTTTTGTAATTAACTGTCAACCTGCGTCATATTCCATACTTGGCTTTTGAGGCCTGACTGGTAATATCATTATTTATCACTTTATGTTTTGTTAACTTTGGTGTTTTCTTGTCATATCGTTACTTTTCATTTTAGGGTATAAGTTTTCCAATTAATTTAAACAAACAATAAAACCGATGCACTTTTTTGCCCATTTATTGTCCTTTTTATGATGGGAGGGAGGGAGAACTCGAAGGAAAGTGAGAAACATTTGAGGAAAGAATCTCATATTTATAAGAAGTAAAAGGTAATATCTTTATTCAGACTTTGGAATATTCCATCAATATCAAGACTTGAAAATGACTTGTAGAACTCTGTAATTCTTGATTAAGATGGTTTTCCATGACTTGTTCCACTTCGCATAACTTATAATCTGAGGAACTACCACTACCCTTTTCTAAACTTCTTTTGCTCGATATACAGGGTTGACAACGGGGCGGGGTCGGGGATACACCTCCCGTCCTTGTCTTCGTGGGGATTTGTAGTCCCTTTCCCCGCCTCATTTCCCGTTTTGGGGAGTTGGGGTCGTCGTTCGGGGATCGGGTTCTTGCGGAAAAAAATTCTTCGTTTATATTTTATATATTTAATTATTTATTTATCTAAAATTAATTAAATTTTGATCTTTATATTGAAATTGTAAATATTTTAGATAATAAAGTATTATTATTATTATTTTATTTATTTAAATAACTAATTAAAAATAGTTTTTTTAATTGTAAATTTAATATAAAGTTAAAAGTTAATTATATTATAAAGTAAAAAAATAAAATAAAATAAAACAGTTGCTAGCTACCGCTTTCTTTTATATATATATACATATAAGTTAATTACGTTATATATATTAAAAAAAAATAAAAAGTAATATATATGTGTATTTTTAAAATTATTAATAAAATATATTTGGGGTAAGGTCAGGGAGGGTATCCTCGCTCCATTTCCGATTGGGGATCCGATTTGTATCCCCAATGACTTTGGTCAACCCTATTGATATAGCACAATGGATTGGAGAAAATTTCATATTCTTCCTTTGTTGAGCCTTGTATCAGGAGGAGGCAAGGGGAATGTGCGTCTCAAAAGGGAAAAGTTAGCATTTCGAGACTTGGCCGACCAGTTGAGCTGATAAATATGTATCAATCGAGAAATAGTTGAGTTGTGTTCGGTTTGACACGTTGTAACATCGATATGGAAAAAAAACCTAGCATCACACGCTTGAACTATACAAGCATCACACGCTTGAACTATACAAGCATCACACGCTTGAGCTATACACTTCTTATTAAGAGTGTACATAAGTTGGGTTAAGGGTATTTTTTGGACCTACCAAAAAATTCTGGTTTGTTGAGTTGGCAGCCCAAAAAACCCGAATAAAATCTCCAACCCAATCCAACCTAACTCTTAAAATTTGGGTTGAATTGGGTTGTGAATTATAACTTGTTTTTTCTTTTTAATTAAAAATATGTAAATTTATATATAACACAAGATTAATAACAAGAATCCATAAAATTCAAATGCTAATTGTCAAATATCTATGATATTTATTGCAAACTTCAAACAAAGACAAATATCATAACAATTTTAAAAGAAAAATATTAAAAATTCACAAATTAATCAATATATATATATATATATATATTACAAACATATATAAAATTCGGGTTGAGTCTGGTCAACCCAATTTTTTTTTTTGCTAATCCACGACTCAATCTAACCCAAGAACACAACTAGCCCGACCCCAATCCTTACATTTTTGGTTGAGTAGTCAAAGTTTTTCGCATTGTCGGGTTATTTGAACACCCCTACTTCTTGTATTTAGGGGTCTCGTAGTGTGTTAAAGTTTGACACCACTTCAGTGCGAGAATTTCTTACACCAGTCAGTTCGAAAAGGGAGAATAGATCGAAAGAAGTGGGCCGAAGGTCAAGTACATGAGAGGGCTGTAACAATAGTGGACATAGATGAAACTGAGTGCCAACACCGTTTCAAATTTTCCTTTGAAATTTAGGTCATGTTTACCCCACTGAAAAACATAATAGACAATGAGAATAAAAAAAAAGTGGGCCCCATTTGATTAGTTTTGGTGTTGTTTAATTGTGCTCTATATTTGTAGAGACACATGGATCCACGTCTAAATCTGTAATGAAATAATGCAATTTGATTGATGAATAAAGAATACTCAATCCGATTGCATACGAGAATTATGTCATATTGTTACCGTTATCGCTATAGTTACCGTTGCAGCTACCATTATTGTTACCGTTATAGCTAAAAATTTATCAATTTTAACATATTTACGGTTACCGTTTTTGTTACGCTTGACCCTCAAAGATAGAGGTGGAGGTAGAGACAGCTATAATAGTAAATTTAATAAAATTCACAATTTTAAGTAAATGCGATCAAAATCAATCAAATTACAGTTATATCCATTCTCATTACAGGTTTGTTAAAGGTGATCTTAGTATAGGGATATTTTATTCTTTCGTTGACTTCATCTAAAGCCCATTAACTCCTCCAACCTCATGTACATCCGTGCAACTTCCATACGTATTTCCTCAAAATCAATGGTTGAAACTTTAAAAATTAAAACGATATGATTTTGTGAAGTCCCAGATGAAAAAGATTGATTCTTTTTTCTCTAAAATTGGCTCCAACAACAGTTCCCCAGATAAGTTTCCAGTTTTGGTTTTCATTTTCTAATGCAATTCCGTGTACTCAACAGCAGAGGCACAGCCACAAATTAAAGTAGACCCACAGTTTCATTGTCGGCGGTTTTCACAGCCTCCCTACCACTGTACTCTTGCCCGAGCCAAGATCGTTTAGCTGCAGGCCGCCTTTCTCTGTCCCATGGCCGCAGCATTGCCCTCATTGACCCCATTACTCATCTTTGCCAGAATCTTCGGTCTGCTTGTTGCCGTTCTGGTCTTCGTTTGGGCTTTTGTATTCAGTTCCAGCTTCGGTCATCGCTCCCCTGCCCGTGATGACCATCTCTTCGACGTACTGCACTTTCCCTTTTGCATTTTTTATTTCGTTCGGACCCATTTACTTATCGATGCAAGATCTATTTTCTGCGTGTTAAAGGATTTTGGGTTTTGCTTTGCAGGTTCTGCATCCTTTATTCATGGTAATCGGTCTCATTCTCCTCAGCGGAGAAGGTGAGTTGGAACCAAAATGCTGATGCAGTATGTTGATTTGTGTGATGGGCATCATGTATTTGTTCTTTTGTTGTGATTTTCAGCAATTTTGGTCCACAGCTGGTTGCCTGGTTCGAGAAATTTGAGGAAATCTGTTCATCTGAGTCTTCAAGGGCTGGCTTTGGCTTCTGGGATTTCCGGAATTTGGACCAAGTTTCATTGGGATCGTGGCTTTTTGGCTAATTTCCACAGTTTACATTCTTGGATGGGTTTGATTGTTGTCACTTTGTTCGGAGCTCAGGTTTTCTTTTCACTTCACCCCTTTTACTCTTCTCTTTCATACCTTATCAAAACGTTAATCACCTTCAAAACTAAATTTGATGAATGGAACTGAGAGTTAGAAAGATCCTTGTAGAATGTTATGTTGCAGAACCAGAATCCTTATTCATTTTCACTTTTCAGATGCCTCATTCTAGAGAAATGCTTGGAATTAATGCCATGTGAATTCTTCTTGAGATCTGACATTGACAAATTTCTCGAATATATTGAATCTATGGTGGTCATCTACCTATGATTTAACATCCAACGAATTTCTTTGATACTCAAATGTTGTAGGGTCAAACGGGTTGTCCTATGAGATTAGTCGACAGCGAGTAAGCTAGCTTGAATACTCATATATATATATATATATATATAAACATATTGAATAGTCCACACAATCACTGTCAGACCAAATAGTGGTATTGAAGTATCACAACCAACCCTTTTACTCTTTCAGTATTTAGGAATCCCTTTGCCCATCTTAATGGGCACTGTCAAGGAGTCATCTATTGCTGGTTTCTTATATTCCAACTTGGCTGTGATCCTCTACCCTTCATTTATTATTGTAGTCTTGTAAGATATTCAATGCCCAAGTTCAAATTGATCATATTGTAAAAATTTTGAAACCAAAACCAGTTTCACTTCTTATGACATAAAAACATTCTAATTGAACGAACGAAAGATTAAACATGTGGTGTTTGAATGCAGTGGATGATGGGGTTTCTGAGCTTCTGGCATTGGAGGGAGGTAAGGGCAACAAGAGAAAGAGTGCTGCCATGGCATGTATTCCTTGGGTTATACAGTTATGCATTAGCAATGGTAACAGCAGAAACAGGGCTTCTTGAGAAGTTGACATTATTGCAAACCAAGAGAAATGTCCCTAGGAAGGGTCATGAAGCCATGGTTGTAAACAGTCTAGGCTTGGCACTGGCTTTGCTTACTGGAGTTGTGATGCTCACTGCTATATCTCCTAAATATCCTCCTTCCCTCCCTACCACGAAACAACAACCATTTTTCTCTAATCCAAAGCCCTTATCTTCTTAACATTGTTGCCCCTTCTGCCATTTTTCTCCTTGTGCATTAGCTAAACCTTGTTTGTTTGTAGGCTCTCTCTTTGAATGGTGTGTAGTAAAGTAAATAAGATTTCTCTCCTTTTCTCCCTTCATGGTGAGTGGTGTATAAGAAATGATTTCTCTTAGTATTGAAGGCCTGTTTATGAGAAATTTTTCCAGAGGACTAGAACATTATGGCTAGCAGTTAATCAGTTATATAATAGTGAGATCTAGGTTAAATTATGTAATGAAGGGTTTATAAGGAAACAATTTTATCAAAATGCCAACGAAATTATTGATGTCAATGATATTTCTTGAAAAATGATAAATATAAATAATTCCAAAAAAAAAAAAAAAACAATTTAAATCAACAAGCAAACATTTTACTCTTTTTAAATAGATTTAAATGTTTATTGTTTATATTTTATTCACATTAGTGATATATTTTTGTTTATGTTTTATGTTTCATGAATTTTTTCATGATATGATAGAAATGTTGATTCATTATTCATATTGATGTTGAACCTTTTATGTAATGTGAAAATATAGATGAAAATATCAATATGTCAAAAATAAATAAATTAATATCTTAATTATAAGTACAAACCAAAATGTTCATAAATTATATATTTTTAGATGTGTAACAATTTAATACTTGAGCTAGTATTCAACAATCTAATCCATATATCCTAAAACTTGTAAAAAATCAGTTCTATCATGATAAATCTCATCAAAATTAAGTGTCAATTTTTAGTTTCATCAATTTTATGGTATACATACGTAAAAGTTTTTAGGCACAATAGAGAATAAATTGTAATTTAAAGAAAAAGATTTTTTCGTTGCAACTGAAAGTTTAGAGAACTAACTTATTACTTTTATGAAAATTTATGTTTTTTTTAACAAATTTATAAGTAATCAACTAGAGTGTATCTTTATTTTAGTACAATGGAGTAGGAGAATTTAAACTATAGATTTTTTTTAATCGTTACTATATTTATATCCTAATTAAACTATCCGATTCAAATTACAAACTTTCTTGATTACTAACATGGGTGGGACATTTAAGTCAAAAGAGTCAAAGTACTAAAGTAAGTTAATTTTCTCCAATAAATAAATAAATTAAAATCCTAAAATATGGAATAAGGATTTAAAAAAATATATAAAGCAAAGGGAAAATTCCTGGTAAAAAAAGTTCTCACCTTTCACGCTGCCAGTTCCACAGCGGTCCACTGGTGAGGTAGACCTCATCTTTGCATCAACGCTGCGCGCTCTGCCTCTGCCTCTGCCTCTGGGATTCTACAGTCGTCAATCATACTCTCTGGAAAAACCCTAACTTTCTTAGTAATGTGCTCTTCTTCTTCTTTTGCATCTACCTTCTCTTTATTCCTTACCAAGTCGCCGTCGATTTCACGACGACGGAATGTCATTTCCCCCAATTCGCATCTATTCCTCGGCCATCTCAGGCCCACTAACTCTACATTTCGTATTACTGCCTCAATTACTGAAAGAGACCTTGAGCTCTCGTCTTGGTTTAATCCCGACCAACCCAACGGCGATGACACCTATGGTGGCTGGATATTTCTCAACTCTCCCACCAGCGTCGCAAAAACTGAGAAACAAGGTCAATTTTACTCCATTGTCATAATTTTCCCTTGATTATCTATAATTGGGTTTGTATTTACGGTATTGTCTTTTGCAGGGCTGCCTCGTTTTTTAATAGGGGTGGTTGGGACCTCGCTTGTTGTTTTGTTCGCCGTTATTGCTCAGATTTCACTATCTAGAAGAGGTCGGTTTGATATCTTAATTCCGTTTTCACAGAATTGGGAATCTTATATTAACTAGTGATTATATTTTTGTAATTGTTGGTTGAACTTTTCTTTCATTTCTCTTGAGTATGAGTTACAAGTCGGGGTTTTGTTAATGCATTATAATTGCATGTAGAAAATTGAAAAAATTGTTTATTTTGGTAGAGTATGTTTCATTTTACAGGGTTTAAGTTTCAGTGGCGTCGTACTCCCTTGAGATCATTAGAAGGGGTATTTAGTCGTATGGAAAATGTAAGTGATGAAGGAAAAACAGTGGAGGATACTTTAACCAATGACGACCTACCGATTGAATCTGGTGCTGAGTCTATACCTGATTCTAAGATTGATGACTCTGTTACTTCAGGTATGCAATTCGAATATTGATTTTTAAAATTTAAAATTTTAATTTTTATAATTATTATTTTAATGAAATCCTTGATCAGGACGTATAATTACATTAATCTGCTTCTTACTACTGGAATTTGAGTTGGGTTCTTCTCTTTTAAGCTTGAAGATGGGAAGATGTTAATCATGTAGAGTAGAATTTTACCTCTCAGTACTATTATATTTAATCTTGTAAAAGCTGATCATGAACAATAGTTTCTCTCTTTTTGAACTTTGTTATACTCCTTCACCTTATGCAAGAAAGTGTGTCTTGGTACATAGTAATGTTTGGTTGCATGGTGTAATTTAAAATGAAAAAAGTTTTGAAGTTGTGCATTTGGGGTTCCGCGAGTGCATAGTGAGATGCAAAATCCCATTCCCGTGCCTGATAAGGAGGTTTTTTGGATGGAAGAATGAAACTGAACATACATAATATGCACAGCTTCCATAGACTCGTCCGCTGCTCTGAAAGAATTACCTTCACATCACAAGATACAGTCTGTGATTATGTTAATAAGTAATAAGTAATAAGTAAGTCCCTGATATGAAAAGCGAGATTGGTGCACTCAATACCTTCAACTTCTCATTTTACCCTTTTCTAACTAGCATTAAGATCATGGGAAGTCAAAGGGGTTGGAATGGCTAAGAGTTCATGTTGTCTTCCCCGCACTAAGATGGAATATTGCAAGTAACTCCCCAGCATAATACTTCTCATTCTCTTGATTTTTTCATCGATAAAGCTTATGATTTGTTTGGTATTTATTGAATAATTATTCTTGATAGCTGTTGATATTTGGAGTGTATTGTCAATATATATCTATTTGTGGTGACTGTCAATGATTCATATCTCGTCCTTGCGCGGTTTAGATATCTCAATTTCATACAACCAAGATGATCATACATTTCCCTCTTATTTTTATGTATTTCAGATTCTGGGAATAAGCTTGAACGAGTTATACTCACCGTTCCTGTCGATTCTGCTCAAGACGAAGCTTTATCAATTTTGAAGAAACTTAAGGTCTGCTCAGGAAAAAAGTTTTTGTAGATTTGTAAGAAACACAAGTTTGATCAAATATGAGACAACTCTTAAGTTGGACCATGACATGAATCTTTTGGAACTTAAGTTTTACTTCCAACTATGTGTTGTAGATGCCTACATGTTGCTAAAGATTTCTACCACTTTTTGGAATTTAATTCTAAAATGATAACTTTTGAGAATTTCTTAAAATTTTGTTTATTTATAATGCCCATGATGAACAATTACGGAATGGACTGATGACATTGATTCTCATCAAGCATACATGTTTCAAAACCCATCCTTTTCTTATTCAAGCGAACTGTTGAGTACAGATTCCCCAATATTCTTATTTTCATATTCATATTCTGGTGTCTGGTTTTGTATTGTTTCCAGATTATTTATCCTCAAGTTCATTGAGAAATTAGATTTTAGGTACAAATGCGAGCATGAACATCTCAAAGACTTAGGATATGTATGCAGGTTATGGAAGATGATATTAATGCTGGAGAGTTGTGTAGTAGAAGGGAATATGCAAGGTGGCTAGTTCGTATGTATTCGTCATTGGAAAGGTAGAAATTAGCAAAGTTCCTTTATGAGTTAACACTTAACACATTCACTTTTTTTTAAACCTTTTCCCCCATTCTCCAATATAGGAATCCAAAACACCATATTATTCCATCTGTTTCGCTTTCTGGGTCAACAGTTGCTGCTTTTGATGATATAAGTTTTGAAGATCCTGATTTTGAGTCCATTCAAGGTTGAGGTTTTCTCATATTATTTCTTGTTTTAGAGAAGGTGTTTAATCGGTTGTAGCATTATATGTATTAGTCCTGGATTTTTTTTTCAGCTCTAGCAGAAGCGGGTATCGTACCCAGCAAGTTATCACCAAACTATGGATATGATGGCTTGGGTGATCGAGAGAAAACTTATTTTTTTCCTGAGAGGTATGGCATGTGCATAAAATTTTGGATCTATTTGAATTCCATTGATTGTATCTGTAATGCTGCAGATTTGTATCTCGCCAGACTTTAATAGACTGGAAAGCTCAGTTAGATTACGAGTTTGCTTCTGGAATGCTAGAACAGGTACAGAATTTCTTATTTAATCCATTATTGTTCAATTGATTTGGAATTGTTTCCTCTTTAAACTACATATAACCAATGATTATCAGTGTGTCATTGCTTTTGACTTTTTCTACAGTCCAGATATCAAGTACAAAGGTGGATTTTATGGACTTGAAGGAGATCAGTTCAGAAGCATCGCCACAACTGTTCATGGATATTTTAGCTGGGGAGAGAAGCATTCTCAGAAAAGTTTTTGGTATTCCTTTTATCCTAGTTATTTTGTGTCTACTCAAGAAGTTATTAGTAGATAAACTAAAAGTCCTTTAGGTTTTATTTATTTTATTTTATAATAATGTCTCATATGGAAAATGTACAAAGGTGGGGGGAAAAACTGACAGTTATGTACATTTAATATTGGCTCTAAAAATTTATATCTGCTGTTCACAGGTCGAATCAAACGGTTTCAACCAAACAAGCCTTCAACAAAAGCACAAGTAGCAGTCACACTGGCAAGTGGCAGAATGACAGAAGCAATCTCTGCTGAATTATCAAGACTGGAATCCGAGAGTTCTGCTAGAAAAGCTGAGATAGAAGATATCAAGTTGGAATTGGTAGAAAGAGGAGACATACAAAGGTATTGGGATAAGAAGCTAACTGAGGAGAAAAAACGCCTTATGAAGGTGGAGGAACTTTATCTTGCTGCTGTCAATGATTTGGGAGAGGAGAAGATAGTTCAAGAGAAGTTCTTTTCCGAGTATTTAAAGGAGAAGACATCTATAGACTGTCAGAGGCAATTGCTTCTCAGCCTCAAGGAAGAGGTTGATGGGATGACAGAAAAGCTTCTTTCTGAGAGATCTGTATGTGAGACAGAGCAGAGTGACCTACACAATATGCACGCCGATTTACAGAACCAGCTTGAAGGGATGCTTGATACGAAAGCTGTGCTTGAAGCTGAGAAAGAAGCTCTCCGTATTCTTAGGTAATTAACTTAAAGCTCATCATGTCCCAGCTTCTTTCTTTTCGATTTATGAAATACTTCTGTTTGCTGTTGTTTAATTTTTTTTTTCCTGTATTAGTTATTCCACGTGTAGAATAATGTTGCAAGAGATCCTCTATGTATGGCTCTATAATTGTCACCAAAAAAAGAAAAACCTCTGGCTCTATTATTGAATTTATATACTACTGGTAGTCATGATTATTGAACTATTTTTTAATCTTTTACTCAAACTATATACCTTTTGGATAAGTCTTAACTGACGGTAAAAAATATCTTTCGATGTATAAATTGATCCAGCTAAAACCAATCACTTGTGTCCTCAAATTCTAACGTGGTCTTGAAATGAAAATTTCATGCCGTTGAGTTTGAATAGTTTCCTTCGGTGTAGTATGTCGTGAGCAATGGTGTATTTTTAATGCATCGAACCTAGTAATAAGGAAAAAAGATGTTAGAATGGATAAAACGAGAAGTTGTGCAAGTGGCAAGTCTGCTGGCTCTTTAGGAACCTGAACCTGCAAATACCTTGACCAATATCCTTCATTAAATGGTCAATAGTATAAATTATATTTGCTTGTATATTCTATAAGTCGTTGTAGCCTTCTGGTTTTCAATATGAAATTGTTTATTTAGTGCGACATTGAAAAATAACCTATATCTGTATGCTAAAGGCCAGGTTGGAAACTCAGCAATCTTTTATTTCTGTAAACGTTGAATGCAGATCTTGGGTAGAAGATGAAGCAAGGAAAAGCCAAGCTCGTGCTAAGGTTCTTGAGGAGGTTGGACGAAGGTGGAAATGGGATGATCAAGCTTGAATTTTTCCCAAACACTGCGATGTAAAGTTGCCCCCAAGTTCATTCATAAATTATCAACTTGAGGTATCGGCAGTAAGAAGAGTTCATGATGTATTTTTGCAAATATAATTGCAAGTCGAATCAAAGGATTTCATTACAATATCTTGCTGTCGTAACAGACTTGATCAGAAATTAATCCAGATTGAGAATTCAAGCTTTAACTTTATTTTCACCGAGAATGTAAAAATTTTGCTTATACTGTTGAATCTATTGCTCCTCGATTTGATCCCAGGTCTTGTATATATCAAGCCATTCTTTTTCCTATCTTTGATCGTAACTTCTAGGCACGATCTTGACCAATTTCAGCCTGCAATCTTATGCAACGTTTTTAATGATTAAAGCTGAAATTTACTGGGAAACATGCGTTGTTCTCTCTACTACTGCCAATGCCGGCCAAACTTCCACGGGGACCAACAAGGTCCATGTCCACAAATACAGCGCTCTTGGATGACATATATTGGCTGCTACTGTCTTGTCCGGGTTCTCGTATTTATGGTTCCGAAAGCAACCTCTCCCAGCATTCTCAAAGTTTGGCTCACTAATATTCTCAAGTTACCGAAACCTCAGTTCTCAAATTTCTCATCCAAGTGCGACCTTTCCGAAGTTGAAGAACACTTTTTTTTTGCGTATTTAGAAGTCTTTCCAAATCGACTTTAGTTTACATTTAAGTCAAAACCGTTTAATATGGGCTTAAAATTTTACACACTAAAGTTTTTGAACGATGAAAGCGGCTGACAGAAGAAAACAAGAAGTCCGAGAGACATGCCAAAAAGAGTAAAGGTCATTTGTTGGGCGCTTGACAGCATGGTTCCACATGCACCGGTCCATTGCAGCAAACCGGCTAAGAATTAAATTTTCAGCCTTTCTTTTGCTTCACAAACCTACCCTTTTACGCATCGTGTCCATCTTCTTTCACACTCGTTCTGTGGTAAGCTTTAACTCACCATTTCTTAATCTAATTTAAGCTTAGGCCCAACCACCCTTGTGAATAGTTTCCTCTAGATGGTGCGTATCGATGTCAAAAAAACAATTTGAACCTTTCCTCTACCCCCATATTGTCTGCCCTTTTCCTCTTCTGCTTCTGTTTCTGTTTTGTCTTAATCTTTTGGGTTTTCTCTGTGCAGGGTGGTAGCTTTTGAGCTTAGTGATTTTCTCTTGTTAACAACTCTAAGCAGGGGATTATTAGAGACCCATTAACTCATCTAAATACTGGATGACTTTGGTTCATTGATTAGGCTGGAAGCTGTCGAAACTAAAGAGTGACAAATACCCACCAATTAGGTAGCCAAAAGCCAGCAGGAACATTTGTATTTATTGGGACAAGTGAAAGTTTGTTATCTTCTTTGCTCGCAATTTTTCTTTTAATTTATAGATATATACATTACTCGGATAAGAAAGGGAGTTCACCGGTCGGAAGTTTTCCTTCAAATTTAACAGTCACCACGGTCTCTTTCAGCTTTGTTTTTTGGTGTTATTACTGTTTGCTCAATCCTTTGAACGAGTGGTGTAACTTGTTAAATGCCCACAAATTCATGGGACGTAATCCTTTAGGAGAAAGGTTGGCCACTAGTTATTGGTGGTTACCATGGCTCTTAGCAAGTTAGCATCAGAATTTGTCTTAAACTTCTAGTCGTTGAAAATTCTCTGCATACAAAGCTAAGTCTGCTATTTGTAGGATCCAAAAACGTGAGAAGATGATAAGGGTGATGGCTCTAAGAATGTTGATGGAAGTATGGCCACTGAAATTGCGCATTAATTGAAAAAACCAGCCTGGTTTCTGGTTAGAATCTTCATTAGGATTGTATTTTTTCAATTCGTTCAGCTTGTTCTGCATTTTAGAAGCTCCCCAATGGTTTGAAATGATAGTCATGGAGGTGGGGAGGAATGGACAATACAGTTTTGAAGAACGGGGTTATCTCAAATGGGAAGTTGAAATCTCTATGGAAGTTTTTGCTTGATGGTACTCAGGCTAGGGCTTGTGGTTGCTGCTTCAATTGCAGCCTATGCAGTAAGGCAGCTCAATGTTAAAAACTCAAACTCCGTCGCCTCCGTCGACAAGCTCACCGGTATTCATATATTTGAACAACAGTTGTTTAGCGTTCAACTCTTCTTTGATAATTTTGTCATATACCTTGTTTCTACCTTCTATTTTTTTATCAGTTTGATGTAGAAAAAATTCTCGTTGATTTTTTCTTCAGCTTTTATCTCATTTATATTGCTGGATAAGTTTTATTATATTGTCTGATATCTTGAAATTATTCCTTTTTGTTACTTAGAAAATGGTGAAGAGAAGGAGGAGGTTAAACATTCTAACCATGACTTCAAAGATAATTATGTAAGTAGATGTTCAGAACATTCCAGAATTTGTAAGTTTTCTAATATTGAAATCATATTTTTTAATTTAAAGAGCTTTCTTTTATTTTAGGGGGAGGAAGAGGAGGAAGAAGAAGTCAAATTAATTAGTAGCGTATTCGATCAAGTTCCTGTTTATATAACTGAAGATGAAGACATTTTACCTGAATTTGAAGACCTTCTATCTGGGGAGATCGAATTCCCATTACCTGAAATTGATGACAGTAAAGCTGAGAAGGATAGAGTATATGAAACTGAGATGGCAAACAATGCAAGTGAACTGGAGAGATTGCGCAACTTAGTAAAGGAATTGGAGGAGAGGGAAGTAAAGCTTGAAGGTGAATTGCTTGAATACTATGGATTGAAAGAACAGGAATCTGACATTGTAGAGTTACAGAGGCAGCTCAAGATCAAGGCAGTAGAGATTGATATGCTTAATATTACCATCAGCTCTTTGCAGGCGGAAAGGAAGAAGCTTCAAGAAGAGATTGCACAAGATGCTGCAGTGAAGAAGGAGTTGGAATTTGCAAGGAATAAGATCAAAGAGCTGCAGAGGCAGATTCAGCTTGATGCTAACCAAACAAAAGGCCAGCTATTATTACTCAAGCAACAGGTTTCTGGTCTACAGGCAAAGGAGCAGGAAACTATAAAGAAAGATGCTGAACTAGAAAAGAAGTTGAAAGCTGTAAGGGAACTGGAGGTTGAAGTTATGGAACTCAAGCGGAAGAACAAAGAGCTTCAAATTGAAAAGCGGGAGTTGACTATTAAACTGGATGCTGCTGAAAATAAAATCTCGACTCTGTCCAACATGACAGAAGTAAGAATTAGAAATAGCTCTTGCAAATCCTTCTTCTTTATCCAGTTCTACTTTTTTTTTCTTAAATTTAATTTTTATTTAACCAAAAGTATAGGATAAAGATAATAAGTTAAGGGCTGTTGGGTGTTATTCTACATATTTTTTTTTTCCGATATTGTTTTCAAAACTAAATTCTACTTGCAGGCCCTTGATTTTGGAGTTAGAATAATGCTGAAAAACATTATTTTATCTTATTTCTCTTAGGAGGAAAGAGTTTCTTAAATAGAAGAAATATCCAATTACAAATAAGAAAAGAATAAAAAACAGCAAATATAATACAATAAATACAATAGAGAATTTTACAATAAAGGAAATAATTGACACTCCCCCTCAAGCTGGTTTGAAGATATCATTCATGGTCAGCTTGTCAATCAACTTGTTGAATTGCCATTTTGGAAGACCTTTAATTAACACATTTGCAATTTGCTCTATTGTCGGAAGAAAGGGAATGCATATTATTCCTGCATCAATCTTCTCCTTTATGAAGTGTTTATCAACTTCAATATGTTCAGTCCTATCATAAAGGACTGAGTTATGAGCAATGGAAATTACTGACTTGTTATCACAATAAATGCATATGGGCATTGTCTGAGAGAGATTCCATTCTTCCAATAGTCTTCTTATCCATATGCCCTCACAAATACCATGGGCTAATACCCTAAATTCTGCTTCAGAACTATTTCTTCCAACCATACTTTGTTTCTTACTTCGCCAAGTAACCAAATTTTTCCAACAGAAGAGCAATAACCCGAAGTGGATCTTCTATTAGTCGTGCTACCTACCCAATCAGCATCAGTGTAAATCTCAACATTTGGGTGGTCAAGCTTTTTGAATAATATACCTTTTCCTGGAGTAGCTTTCAAATATCTCAAGATTCTATAAACGGCTTCAAAGTGAACTGACCCAGGAGCATGCATGAACTGACTTACCACACTAACCGTGAAAGCAGTATCAGGAATGTTGATGGGAATTTCGCTCACCTTGCTTAGAACTTTTCCAATTTGCAAGTTTTCCATGAGGTTTCCAACAAGTTTCACGTGTATGTCGAGGTTTATTACAATGGTTGCACCAGACACGAGACTTTTCATCTGGCTTGTTGGATTGATCAGAAGCCTTCATTGCAGTTTTTTTCAGTCACCAATGCAAAACATTCAATTGAATCAATAGGTTTCTTGCAAATCATAACACATTCCTGCGACTTTCTTCCTTGCGAACTTCAGAAAAAACATCATTAATAGTTGGAAGAGTAGTTTTTCCAAGTATTCTACCTCTAACTTCATCAAACTCAACATTGAGGCCGACAAGGAATTTATAAATACGGCCATCTTCAACAGTTTTCCTATAGTGCTTTTGGTCCTCTGTAGATTTCTACTCATACATATCAAAAAGGTCGAGGGTCTTGCCAAATCCTTTTTAAGGAGTGAAAGTATTGTGTAACTGAGTTAGTTCCTTGTCGTATATCACTCAATTTCAAGTTCAACTCAAACACTTGTGACGGGTTACCAAATCAGAATAGAGTTACACTATCCCATAATTCCTTGGCAGTAGAGTAACACATGTAGTTACAATCGATGTATTCAACCATGGAATTGACAAGCCCAGTCATAGCCATGGAGTTTTCAGCGTCCCACCTAGCGAATGAAGGGTCATTTGGACTAGGGACGGTTTTTTCTCCCGTGATGTAACTAATCTTCCCTTGTCCACGAATATACATTCGAACACTTTGAGACCAATGAAGAAAATTATCCCCATTAAGTCGAATGGTAGTTATTTGGACAGTGGGACCGGTTGAATGGACACGATTGTTACAAACTCGAGTGATGGGTGCCTTAGTGTTCAACATATCGTTGAGAAACAAAGACCCAAAAAATAAAACCAATAGATATGGAAAAAAAAAAAAAAAAACCAAACAGAGGCTTGAACAAACTTGCAACTTGATGAGACAACCGGCAGACTGGCGACAAGCAGCAATGAGCAGTAAAACGGCGGTCGGCTACGTAGACAAGGTCGTACGGCGAAGACAACCAACAGATGAGCGTTAAAACTGAAAAAACGGGACAAAGAATGCAACCAAAAAACGCGACCAAAGCACGTTCGGTGAAGATGCGATGTTCAGTGGCAATGCTTCAGGTGACCAACGGCGGCGGCGGCGACAGAAAGTAGGGGTTTTTTTAGGTTTTTAAATAAAATTAGCGTTTTTTGGGTTTTTAGGGTTTCAAAACCTTTGAAGCTCTGATACCATGCTGAAAAATATTATTTCTCTTAGGAGGAAAGGGTTTCTTAAATAAAAGAAATACCCAATTACAAATAAGGAAGGAATAAAAAACAGAAAATATAATACAATAAATACAATAGAGAATTTCACAATAAAGGAAATAATCAACAAATAACTTAAGTTGTTCGAATAAATAAATCCCCATGTTGAAGATATCTTTTTAGAAAAGAGTGACTCAAATATGTTGTCACCGAATTTTCTTCCCTAAAATTCAAATAATTCTTTCCATCTGTTTAAATAAGCCAGTCGTGTGGGATAGCAGTTAGTGTAAACTGGGAACGTCAAGCAATATAATCTGATGGTCTTGTCTGATGGGACAAAGTATGATGCAAGTGAAATACTAATACAAAGATATAATGTATGTTTTTGCATTCATGTTCTTTAGATATTAGCTCAAGGAAGTGTGGTGTATATTAAAAAACCAGAGGATAGAAATGCTATTAGTTTCATCTCATGAAGTTTTGATTTTGTATTGGCAAAAGTTCTTCCACAAGCATGCATAAATAGTTTTTGATTTTGTATGGGAAAATAGGAAAATTTTCATATGTAATTCATCTACAAAGATAAGACATTAATGATGAACCAAATCAAGTGTCCAGTTACAAATAGTTTTTGGTATGATCAAAACAGGCAAGTAATTAATGTTTGAAAAATGTCCGTGTACCTGAATGCTTATTTTTCTTACTGCACCTTACTCTGTGGCAGAGTGAATTGGTATCCCAGACTAGAGAGCAAGTCAATAATTTAAGGCATGCAAATGAGGACTTAATAAAGCAAGTTGAAGGACTTCAGATGAACAGGTTCAGTGAAGTTGAAGAATTAGTATACCTTCGATGGGTCAATGCATGCTTAAGATACGAACTTCGCAATTACCAGGCTCCTACAGGAAAAGTATCAGCTCGTGATCTCAACAAGAATTTGAGCCCAAAATCCCAAGAGAAAGCTAAGCAACTCATGTTGGAGTATGCAGGATCGGAACGTGGACAAGGGGACACAGATCTTGAAAGCAACTACTCCCAGCCATCTTCTCCTGGAAGTGAGGATTTTGACAATGCTTCAATTGATAGTTCCTTTAGTAGATATAGTAGTCTCAGTAAGAAACCTAGCTTGATCCAGAAGTTGAAGAAATGGGGTGGTAGAAGCAAAGATGATTCTAGTGCTTTTTCATCACCAGCCAGATCCTTTTCCGGGGGTTCTCCAAGCAGGATGAGCATGAGCCAAAAGCCGAGGGGTCCATTAGAATCGTTGATGCTTAGAAATGCAAGTGATAGTGTTGCAATCACCACCTTTGGTACGATGGAACAGGAAATTCCCGACTCTCCAGGCACTCCAAATCTCCCAAGTATCAGAACTCAAACTCCTAACGACTCCTTGAATTCTGTAGCATCATCATTCCAACTAATGTCTAAATCCATTGAAGGAGTGTTAGATGAGAAATATCCAGCATACAAAGACCGACATAAGTTGGCATTAGCGAGAGAGAAGCAAATTAAGGAAAGGGCGGATCAGGCAAGAGCAGAGAGGTTTGGCAATATTTCAAATTCAAACTTGAACTCTGAATTTAAAGGTAAGACTGAGAGAGATAGACCTATAACTTTGCCGCCAAAACTTACTCAAATAAAGGAAAAACCAGTTGTATCTAGTGTTGCTACTGATGCATCTGATGAAAATAAAACGACGGAGTCTCCAGCTATCAGCAGGATGAAGCTAGCAGAGATTGAGAAGCGGCCTCCACGGACACCTAAGCCACCACCGAGACCATCAGCAGGTGCTTCGGTAACCACAAATCCCAATCCTCAGGGTGGTGTACCAGCTGCTCCACCTCTACCACCTCCACCTCCTGGTGCCCCACCACCTCCCCCAACTGGTGGACCACCTCGTCCACCTCCTCCTCCAGGAAGCTTGTCTAAAGGTGTAGGTGGTGATAAGGTTCATAGAGCTCCTGAGTTAGTTGAGTTTTATCAAACATTGATGAAACGAGAAGCAAAGAAGGATACTCCTTTACTTTCTTCTGCGTCATCTAATGTGTCTGATGCTAGAAGTAACATGATTGGGGAGATTGAAAATAGGTCATCATTCCTCATAGCTGTGAGTAGATCATCCTTTTGCTTTTGTATTCTCTTCTCACATTCACCATTAATATTGTATTGGTATTATAATGGTAGTAATTTGACAGTAGGCAACTTTGTTTACTAAATCCAGGTAAAAGCAGATGTGGAAACTCAAGGTGATTTTGTCATGTCATTGGCAGCTGAAGTTCGAGCAGCTACATTCTCTAATATAGAGGATGTTGTGGCCTTCGTAAATTGGTTAGATGAAGAGCTATCATTCTTGGTACGGCATTCATTATATTTACTTGAACAGGATCTATTCTATATGTTGTACATCTGTGTTCTTGAGTTCTAAGGAGATCAAGTAGATAAGGACTGGCTATATTATGAAGAGGATGCAAATAAATTGAAAGAACTGGCATTTTGTTGTGTAATTTTATTATCCAGCTAGTCATCAAGTCTGGACTCTTCATGTTATTATCACTCTACTTTATCTATCTCCTTGTTTACTGATGTACTTTCTTTCGTCCTTGATCAAGGTTGATGAAAGGGCAGTCCTGAAGCATTTCGATTGGCCAGAAGGAAAAGCAGATGCATTGAGAGAGGCATCCTTTGAATACCAGGACCTTATGAAGTTGGAGAAGCGGGTCACCACGTTTGTTGATGACCCTAAACTCTCATGTGAAGCAGCTTTAAAGAAAATGTACTCCTTGCTGGAGAAGTAAGTATTCCTTACAACGACATGGTTCTTACTAGAGAACTTGTGACTAAACAAGTCAACTGATGAACATGCCATTTGGAAATCTACATCTTTGCCACTCGAAGTATTTAATATGATAACTGTTTAAAAATCACTGTTTTTTTTTGTTTTTTTTTTCGTTCTCGTCTTTTGGAAGGGTTGAGCAGAGTGTCTATGCACTCCTACGCACAAGAGACATGGCTATCTCGCGATATAGAGAGTTTGGAATCCCAGTTGATTGGTTGTCTGATACAGGAGTTGTTGGAAAGGTATAACTTTGAGAAGTTTAATCTTTTCTTCGTTGAGAAATTTGGATCTTCAGTTTAGTTAGCATTTTAGCTAAAGTATTGCAACTTGACAAAAATATTGAAATGCTAATTAGTATTGAACCGTCTCTTTTGTTACTCCTAACTACAGTTACAAACCATACACTCGAAATAACAAAGAGATTCAATTTCTAAATTTTACCTTGCCTTATCGTTGGGAACTATCACAATTGAAGCCGCAAGTGTCATTAAAACATCAGCATCAGCATCAGCATCTTAGACTATGTTTACATTTACTTCAGTTGTGTGAAGGAATATGTTTCACTGTCTGTTAGAAGAAGAATATGTTTATATGAGGCCATTAACGTCTCAAAATGTTTAATGTAATTCATAATTTTACAAGCGCAGATTAAGCTCTCATCTGTACAATTAGCAAGGAAATACATGAAGCGTGTAGCATCAGAACTTGATGCAATGAGTGAACCAGAGAAGGAGCCAAACAGAGAATTCTTGGTCTTGCAAGGCGTGCGTTTTGCTTTCCGCGTTCATCAGGTATATTTTACAACCATTCTTCAAAAAGAAAAAGTTGGAAAAAATTACGTGCCATCACCATTCATGGCCAGTTGATCAATGTTGCACCATTCATGGCCAGTTGATCATTGTTGCATTTCAAATTTGAATATAATGTTGTTTCCTATCAAGTTCTAACAGATGAACAAAGCCTTCAACCTGAAGAACCTCTCTAGTATTTGAAAACGTTACAAGTGTATCTGACATTGGATTCGATATGTTTGTAGTTTGCGGGAGGCTTTGACGCAGAGAGCATGAAGGCTTTCGAAGAGTTGAGGAGCCGAGTTCATACAACACAGATAGGAAATGACAATAAGCAAGAAGCCTGAATTTTTCATTCAAGTTAATCATTAGCCGAATTCAATTTCAGCAATCATATAATACTTGTAACTCAACGCTACAACAGATGTCATTTACATTTGGACAGTGTATATTTACCAATCCACTGGAAAGATGCGAGAGATTATGGTCTCAGTTAGCTTTTGTGCGCTGTACAGTATGGGATCAAAAAGTAAGAAAATACTGAATTCAATTTGAGAATGGATGAGCAAATAGATAATAATTGGAAATACGAAGTTATCTCTTGATGCTTCAGTTAAAACCAAATCTGGTCAAATTGCAAATTCCAACCCCCCACCTCCATTGATGAGATAGTGTTGAAAAGAAATGCTTCTTGCAGAAACTGAGCGATAAATCAGAAGCAAATTTTATATCTGGTGCCTTTTGGCAGATTATAAACATTGTTGTACATTTGCCCTGGTGACCCTTGAACAGATACTTGGTTAATTGACAATTACTATGATTTGAATAACATCAAAATGACATCTGAAATGGAAGCCAGGTGAATTTTTGTGATTGATTACATCAACGCATTGTGATAACAAGACATCTGTCCGTCAACTTGGCACCACCAACCTTCCCTTGAATTTCTTTAGGCAATGAAATTACACGCCTCTGATCCCCAGCTTCCACTAACAGCTCAGATCCTCCCCTATACTGCATCTTAAAATGATAGAACAAATGATTGCATGATCGCAAAAGTGATTCTGCTACAAATCTAGTGTCTCAGAAACATGCCTCGTTCATAGGCAAAATTGCAATGAGTTGAGAATCAAAATGCGTACTTAAGCATCAACTAAGTCATGCATACTCAATGGAACACTATTTGATACTAAATAGATAAGCCATTCCAAATTTCCTACCGCATGATATTTTCTCTTCTAATTTTAGGAATATGAAAAGCATATGTATCAATTTTTTATGCAAGTTTTCCATGGAAATCCTCAGACGGATGGAAGAACATTCAAGAGCATTCATGAAGTAGGGAATGAACCCATTAATAGAGAGCATGAACGTGCCTGGTAAAGCTTGATTTCTGACTTCCCGAAGCCTGGCATGAGAAGTGTAACCGATTTGTTTCCAGGATCGAATTTTACAGGTGATAGCAGACTGCTGGTGACGCTTTTTGACAAAGAAAGAAGGTCCCTTGGGCCTTTACTTGATGCATCACGCAGAACTGTGTTCCAATCTACTGAGGAACCAGTTGAGAACTGTGGCATAAAGGCCAAAGACAAGGGTGAAAATTTCTCCTTCAAACTAGCAGTAGATTCTGCACTCAAGTGTGAAGAAATGAAAGCAAGTGCACCAGATATTTGTCCACCAGCTTGAATAGTACAACCCCAGTACCGTAATGCAGACTGAACAGAAGCAGGACTAGTAGGATCCATCACTATAAAGCAGCTAAATTTTCTTGGCTCTGCAAATGCAGAAGACCCTTTCTGCACCATGAATGACCATTAAACAATTTTCCCAAAATTTCATTCATATTGTTCGACAAGAGTGCAAACCAAATTACCTCTAACACGTGTTCCAGTGCCTCCCATATATCAGTACTGGTTCTAACACTAAGATGGGAGCCTGGCCTGCTTATACTCATGGCTTCATCAACAAGCCTCAGAATTGAAGGAGTAGCCAACCTCCCCAGATCAGTTTTTTCAGCAATGCTCCTCAGATATTTTAAGTACAACCTATTCAAAGTTCTTTTAGTAATACAGATTTTCTTTTTCCAATTTGTGCAGGGGTGGGGGGACTATAAAGAGAGACCATCTCAAACCTTGCTTTACTGGTTGCTCCAATCATCCTTATTGTTTCTTCAGTGCAGATACCGTCATATATTACCATATCATATTTGTCTTTTTGGTCCCGTTGGCCCATAATACCTGAGAACCCAAGGAATCTCTCAAGCTGAAGCATCGAAAAGATAGAATCCGTTCCTGGAAGTACCCCAAGCTCTTCTCCAACAACCTATTAAAACATTAAGATACATAAAAAAAACCCTCCAAAAATAGAAATACTGAAACACAATCTAGCATTTTATGATGCATCATATTCTAAAGTTCACATACCTACCCCTTCAAGAATTCCTTGTGTCATATTAAGACGAGAATCAGCTTGCTTTAGCCGTTTGAGAGGTTCAAGAAGCATCTGTTATCATTGACAAGATAAGTCTGAAATCCAAAGCAAAACCTTGATAACAGAAAGAGAGGTGAACGGATAAACACACTTGAGTGGTTTCCAACCTAACAGCTGAGAGGTTGCGACTGCATTCAACGGGAGAGTTTCCAATTTTGCAATCAAGAAGATACTCAGGAGTAGGATCTTGATTATGTATCACCAGGCATGTGCGCAGTCCAGACAATGCAAAATGCTGAAAACGCATCAAATAATTTAGAAAAAAAAAAATACATAAATGGGAAGTAATCGATCCCAGATACATAATACATCCATCAAGTAGCTTAAGAATGGAATCCCATCGACATGAATCATTATGGGTTCATAAAATCCTTTCCCATACTCAGTGGTTCATGTTCAAATCAGGGATGCGAGCAATCGAACATAGAGATCTCTAATTTACAAGCACAAAAGCTGGTGCTAGAACAAAAAGTAGTAAAATGCCCAGAACAAATAACACAGAGATGCACGTACCTGAGCGGCGAATACCGCGGAAGTGGTCTTTCCGGAGCCGCCTTTGCCAAGAAAAGTGAGCATCCGGGTTGGGTTTTGAGAAGAAACGTCCGTAATCTCTTTTGAAGCCTGAAGGGCAATAAATCTTGTCCTACATGGAGCTGTTCTTGTTCGGATTGAAATGGGAATCGGGTTCCCGAAGAAAGAAGCAGAGAAGTGCAGAGACGAAGCCATAGAGCAATAATGTTGGCGTAGGTGGGTGGAATTTGTGGATGAGTTTATATCGGCATTACCAAACATAAGCATGTGAAGTAGCTAACGCTCTAGAATTAGGCTCTGCCAAAAATCTGGCAACTCCATTTCCCCATTTCCGGCTCTGCCGCTGCCGTCTAACCAAAAGTAGTGTTTTTTCCTCTCCTCTTCTTTTTCTTTTACCACTCTTTCCACCGTCGTTAGCATCTTATCCAATTTTTAGCCGAGTAATATTTGGTGCATCGAGTACTATGTGTATATATATATATATATTTCCACAAGAGAAATTTAGAGAATTTATCGCAATCAAATTATGATCAGACAATTTAATGGAATATACGAAGATATGTATTACAAAAAAAATGCATCTAAGTGTTTTACTTTTTAGTTTCTTTAGTACAACCATAATAGAATGGGAGTATGATTCATCCTCAAATTCGTCAATTATTGCTAAGCTAAATTTTCTTCAACTAATTCATTTTTAGTTGGAAAACTAGAAATCAAGAAGGTGCATTTTGCTTTAATTCAGTTATTTTTTTTCCATCCAAAAGTACTATATTTCACTTCACTCTAGCATATTTCTCCGATGTGGTCTCACTTTTCAAGTTGACTTACATAAGAGATACTTGTACTGATGTGATACCAAGTATGCCTTACTCCAATATCTAAGTTAATTCGAGGAATATATATTTCAACTAAGTACATAAGGATTAAAGTCATGACTTTCATTTGAAGATTACTTAGTCTCTCCCTGTGAGAGCCAATGAATGGGATATTTATAGGCTCTTTCACGATCACTCATCTCTAGTTACGTGTAATGTTGACGATGTCAAAGTTATTTCTAGCACTTGAAGTTGTAGAGTGCTAGACCAAGTGAAGCTCGATTATTTCCTGATTGGTATATATTTATTGACTCGATTGATTGGTCCAAACCTTAGCACTAAATTTCCCTTTGAGAAGAGCCAATGAATGGGATATTTATAGGCTCTTTCCGAATTATGTTGGGTTGGTTAAACTTCTATTTTTTATGTAAGTAAAAATACAAAAACCATTCAAATTTATATGAACATATTTCTATGTACTCACATACAAAAATCAAACAAAAATTATACAAGTGTTCATTATGGAAAAAAAAATGCATTATGTGTTCACTGTAGCCAAAGAAAGTCTCCAAATAGTGATGACTATAGCTAAATAGGATTCCCAAATGATGAAGTATATCAGCAAGCAGCGGAAGCAATGATGATCAATAAGTACTCTAATTCATTAATTTTGGCAGTAACTAAAGCATGCTCATACTAAAACAAGAGGGTTTTAAGCCATACCTTTGTAAAACTTCTTCAAATCTTGATTCTCAGTTGCAAACTTCTCCAATCTTGCTATAGACCACCTCAAGATCTTCTCCACTATTCTTTTGAAGCTTTAGATTGAGTCGTAGAACTCAAAATAAGCTTGAATGAAGGGAATTTGGAGAAGATCTCGCTGTTATAACCCACTTGAAGAACCACTTCTTCAACACGAATTTTTCAGCAAAAATTCTATAAATGCATGCCTCAATTCTACTCCAATCTTCTCAATATATTGCAGTGCTATCATGCAAAGAAGATGGTTGCATGAGATGCAGTTTAGGGTTGGCAAAATTCCCCGTGGGACCCCGCCCCGATCGGGGCAGGGAATCCCCGGTTTGATCGGGGATGGGGTCAAACTGGAAAATTTTTTCGGGGCCCCGTCCGGGAACGGGGCGAGCATCCCCGACCCCGATTTTATATAGTTATATTTTAAATATTTTATAAATATATATTTATAATATATAAAATAACTTATTTATATGCATGTTTATAATGTATACTATAGATTTATAGTGTTGTAAGCCCAATATCTGTCTCTTATACACATCTAGATGTGTATAAGAGACAGAGATGCAGTTCATGCTTGGATTTATTGAAGCCAAAATAAATGGGTTTGGTGTGAGCTAGTTGAAGGCTTAATGGAAAAAATCAAATTTCCATTTAGTGTTGTTTTTCCAGTTTTCCATTTTTTTTCAATTGATTTCATAAATCAATTTTATTTCAAAAATTGAAAATTTTATTAATTTTGCAAAATTAATCTCATAAATTACTTTTCTAATAAAATTAATAAATAGTTATTTAAACAATTTAATTAATTATAATTAATTTAATATCAAATATTAAATTAATTTTATACAAATTCACCTTCATATATTTAAATCATATGTAAATATTTATTCTCCTATTCCGTTTAATTCTTAAAATTAAACGTGTAATTATATCTCATATAATTACTAATTCCCTTAATTCTAATTTGAACGTTTCAAATTAACTTATCAAACTAGCTAATCCATTTACGACCTAGTAGGGGGATCTCATGGACCTACAGATCATAGGCTCCAACTTGGCTAAACTCATTACACCGAATTAACCCGTTAACTAATGGGTCACTTCACTAAAGCCCATAGTTGAACTCCTTCACTGTAGATTTATTATGTCCGCATGATTTAACCATAATTAGTAAGTCGATCTTTCACAGGTTGTTCGTAATAACGGCTGGATCAAATGTCTGTTTTACCCTCGAGATTACGTCTTGTTTCTTAAGTTTCTACTGATCCTCTAATAAACAAATGATTTGTGATCCAGTCACTAAACCAAATCTCTCTCAGTCCAATGAGAGGGTGGGGCCCCTTGTTCAAGACCTGGATTCAGTACTTGAGAACAACCTTTCTCCTATCCCTAAATCGGGTAGGCGTGAATACCGTCATACACCCTATGTCCCCAGCTATCTATTCGGTCTTACCCTCAAAATTGGAGGCTTATTGAGCCAGCACTGTTGAGCTAACCCTCACCTATGAAAATCTAAGGATAACCCCGAATAAACAGGAGTTCATAGTTAGCTCAGGATTAAAATCGAGTTACCTAGGTCATCGCTTTGAAATAGTCAGTCTTATACAGTAAACAACGTTATAAAGTTGACTTATTTCTTGATCCGATCTTATGAAAATTCATTGCATAGGACACCCCCACTCCTCATGTCATAACATGTACAAATTAGGATCACTTCGTTTGTAGCACTTTACAACTCTTTGTAACAGCTACAGAGTAGGTCGCATCCAATAGTATTACTAGAATAAGGTACCCAACCTTAATCATATACTATAGATCATTTTTGCTATTTACTCGAACTTGATCCATCTTTATGTCTCTACATAAAGTTCAAGTATTCATATAATAGTCATGGATCTTAGTTTATTGGATTTAGACTTTTATGTATGCAATTTATAAAATCAATAACAAGTTTATTGACTATAGAATATTATTATCTTATTACAAAATGTGAGTTTTATGACATAAAACCCAACACCAAATAGTCTTCAATGTAGCTAATTGTAGGTCAAACCAATTATAAACTTCAACTGTAATAATAGAAAGGGTAATTGTCTTAAATAACATGTTTAAGTTTTCACCTTACAAAACTATCATGCTTTTTGAAAACTCGTTAGAATAGATTTTTTTTTCTATCTCGCTTGAGATCAACCACCTAGATTTTGTTTAAAAAAAAAAAAAATCTAACATATCAATTGTTTTAGGTACATCTCGTCATAATTACACACCAAAATTTGCTAATTTTTCCAAATGTTATGTAATCTTCCCAAATCTTTCCAAATTTTAAAAATCACACTACCAAATACTATACAATTTAGAGAAATTTGAAAAGATAATCAGTAAATTAATTTATAAATTCGTGTAATTATGTGGATCTCGGTATTAATACTGGACAAATAACACCAAGATTCTATATATTTGAGCTCTCTATGTGAAACTCGAGCATAATTAACACGAAATTCAATATATTTAAGTTTTCTTAGTGGAATCTCGGACATGATTAACAATGAGATTCAATATATGTCCCAAATCTTAATTTTTTTTTTTTTTTTTTTTTTTTTTTTTTGCAAAAATTGATCTTTCCCAAAATATAAAATGGTGCAATCATCTTGAATCAATTGAAAAATCTATTTTGATAATAGGAAAGCCCATTTGGAACTATTTGAGAAATTATGAAATAATTGTTGGAATACAGAAATATGTAGCGGAAGAAAACAAGATCATTAAGCATTTTAATTCCTTAATTTTGACATAAAATAAGCATGTTCATAGGGTATTAAGAGGGTTTCAACACATACCTTTGAAGATTCTCTTCAAACACAAATTTGAGTTGCAATCTTCTCAAATTGAAGTCAAGAACCACGAAGAGATCTTCTCTACTATTCTCAACCTTGAATTTGAGTAGTGGAACTCACAATTGGGCTGAATTTGAGAAGGTTTTGTGTGGGTTTGAAGAAAGGGAAAAACAGTTTCTGCAAAAACTAGTTTTTAGCAGCTTCCTTCCTTCCATCTCCAAATTGAAGAGTTTTATCATTCCCTTTCATGTCTGCACTCAAGAGACCAGCTGAAGCCACTTCAAAATGCATGGAATCAATGGGCAAGGTGTGTTAATTTAGGAGAAACACCTTCTTACTTCACCTAAATGTGGAAAAATTCACTATCAAGTTCAAAATTCCAATTTCTATTTTCAATCTTTAATTTTAATTAATTTAAAATTAATTAAAATCAGAACTAATATTTCAATTTCTGAAATTGAAATAAAAAAGAAAATTGATTTTGATTTTTAATTAATTAAAAAGTAATTTAATATCAAATATTAAATTAATCACATACCTAATTTTAAACATGAATCTTATTCATGTAATTAATATTTAAATTAATATTTAAATATTATAAACTCTCCAATTTCATTTAATTACGATAAATTAAACGTTAATTAATGATATCAAATATAATTATACAAACCCTAATTTGAATTTGAACTATTCAAATTCAAACCCTAAATTCAATTTGAATATTTCAAATTGAAATCCAATTTGAACACTTCAAATTGATATCATTCCAAATTCATTCAATTTACTAATTCAAGGTGTTCATGTTTTACAAACTAGTAGAGGGACTTTATGGACCTACAGATTATGAGCTCCAACGATTTGAGATTAATTGGCTAAAACTCTTTAGACCGAATTAATCAATATTCGTTAACTATTGAGTCACACCACTATATCTCGATAGTTGCACTTTCCTCACTATAGATATATTTGTGTCCACTTGATTTAACTATAATCAGTGAGTTGACCTTTCACAGGCTATTCGTAATAACGGCTGGGTCAAATGTTGTTTTAACCTCAAAATTATGTTTTGCTCCTTAAGTTCCATTGATCCTTTAATGAACAACCGATTTGTGATCCAATCAGTAAATCAGATCCCTCTCGGGCCAATGAGAGGATGGGGCACCTTATTCAAGACCTGGATTCAGCACTTAAAAGAACAACCTTCCTCCCATCCCTAAATCGGTTAGGCGTGAATTCCATCTTGCACCCTATGTTCCCAACTATCTATTTGGTCTTACCCTTGAAATGGGAGACTTATTGAGTCGCTGCTGTTGAACCAACCCTCACCCATGAAAATCTAAGGATAATCCCGAATAAACAGGAGTTCATAGTTAGCTCAGGATTAATGTCAAGTTACCTAGGCCATCTAAGTGAAATAATCAGTCTTAAACAGTAAATAGCATTATAAAGTAAGAGTGACTTATTTCTTGGTCCAATCTTATGCAAACTCATTGCACAGGATGGCTCCACTCCTCATGTCACCACATGAACGAATCAGGATCACTTCGTTTGTAGTACTTTACAATAGATTGTAACAACTACAGAGTAGACCACATCCGATAGTGTTACCAGAATAAGGTACCCAACCTTATTCATATACTATAGAACATTTTGACTATTTACTCGAACTTGATCCATCTTTATGTCTCCACATAAAGTTCAAGTATTCATATAATAGCCATGAATCTTAGTTTATTGGATTTAGTCTTTACAAGTGCAATTTACAAATTCAATAATAACTTTATTGAAGAAATGTTGAATAATATTTTTATTGATAATAAAAATGTTTTTAACTCTACAAACTGTGAGTTTTAGGACATACAACCCAACAAACTTCCACTTGGACTAAAACTCCAGTGGATAAATATATACAATGTTGAGTTCCATTTGAGAAAACAAAAGGAATTAATATAATAAACTAGGGTATCAGATACCCATTATTTCTCCAACTTGCCCTAGTTCTAAGTATTTCATAGTCCTAGTCCCACTAGGTGACCCTCGAACACTTTAGCCAATAGGGCCTTTGTAAATGGATCAGCTAAGTTGTCTTGTGAGGCTATCTGCGTGACAATCTCGTCTTCTCTATGTACAATCTCCCTGATGAGATGGTACTTCGTTCGATGTTCTTTCCACGTTTATGGCTTCTAGGTTCCTTTGAGTTTGCAACTGCTCCACTGTTATCACAATATAGGGTGACCGGTAAATGCATATTTGGAACCACTTCAAAATCAGTCAGGAACTTTCTGAGTCGTACTGCTTTTTTGCTGCTTCATTTGCAGCTACATACTCAGCTTCCATTGTGGAGTTAGCAATACAACTTTGCTTAATACTTCTCCATACTACTACTCCCCCATTAAGAGTGAATACTAACCCCAAAATTGATTTTCTTGAATCAATATCATTATGGAAGTTAGAATCAGTATATCCAGTAAGGATCAGATCCTTAGTACCATACACGAGCATATAATTCCTCGTTCTCCGAAGACACTTGAGGATGTACTTAACGACAGTCCAATGACCAGATCTAGGATTGGACTGAAATCTTTTGACCACTCCAACTACATAGCATATGTCGGGATGAGTACACAACATTGCATACATTAAGCTCCCTACTGCTAATGCATATGGAACCTCAACCTCTTTAGGTGTCTTAGGACTTTGTTCCTTAGACAGATGAATTCCATGTCTGAAAAGCAACATTCCTTCCTTGGAATTTTACATTTTATATCTAGACAACATCTTGTCTATATAAGATGTCTGAGATAATGCTAAAGTTCTGTTCTTTCGATTTCGAACTGTTTGGATCCCAAGAACATATTCTGCTTCATCCAAATATTTCATTTGGAATTGCGTAGTAAGCCATCTCTTGACGTCAGCCATAAATTGTACTTCATTTCCTATGAGTAGAATATCATCAACATACAGAACCAGAAAAGTGACAGTTTTGTTAACAATTTTCTCGTAAACACAAGGTTCGTTAACATTTTGGTCAAAGCCATAAAATTTGATCACAATGTAAAATATTATATTCCAGGATCGAGACACTTGTTTCAATCTATAAATGGATTAATTAAGCTTGTAAACCTTTTCCTCTTGACCCCATTCAATAAATCCTTATGATTGAGACATATAGATACTCTCCTCAAGATAGCCATTTAGGAAGGTTGTCTTGACATCCATTTTTCATATTTTATAATCATAAAATGCAGTTATGAATTCAGTATTCTAATAGACTTTATCATGGCAACCGGAAAGAAAGTTTCTTCATAGTCCATCCCCTCTCTTTGGGTAAACCATTTTGCCATAAGCCTAGCTTTTTAGGTTTGTACCTTTCCAACTTGGTCTCGTTTTTTCTTGTAGATCCACTTACAACCGATGGATTTTACCCCTTCTAGTTGATCTACAATAACTCAAACTGAATTGAAGTACATTGACTCTATTTCAAGGTCCATGGCTTTAACCCACTGTTCTTTATCCACATCTTCCATTATTTCTTTGAAAGTTAATGGGTCCTCTAAGCCATCGTCTGGTATGTTGACTTGAGTTTCAGCTAAACCCATGTACCGATCAGGCTGTTGCACAACCCTCCCACTGTTGGAAGATATCAACATGCAGTGGAAGCAACAAGGGTCAATAAGCATTCTAATTCATTAATTTTGGCTATAATAAAGCATGCTCATAAACTAATAAGAGGGTTTCTAAGACATACCTTTGCAGAACTACTTGAAACTCGAATTCAGCTGCAAATCTTCTCCAAATCTTCTCGTAAACCACCTCAAGGCCTTCCCCACTATTTTCTTGGAGCCTAAGATTGAATTGTGGGACTCAAAATAAGCTTGAATAAAGGGAAAAGAAGCTCATTGATGCACCTTGAAGAACACCTTTTTCAACATCTCAAGTTTTCAGCAAAAAACCAACAAGTACATCAGTTTGCATGCTCGATTCTCAGCCTAATCTCCTCTATTTATTGTAGGACTATCATGCAATGAAGATTGCTACATGAGAAGCAACTCATGCTTGGAGATTGACTCAATTAAAAGAGTGGAAAATGAGTAAGCTCCTTGGTAGGTAAGTGGAAATTTCCCACTTTTTCATATTTTGTGTTTTCAATCCTTTTTTCAATTTTGTTTTATAAATTGATTTCCAAAATCAATTTTGTTTTTTCAAAATTGAAAACTTTATTAATTTTACAAAATTAATTCATTAATTAATTTTCTAAGTGAATTAATTTTGTAAAATTAATAAAAAAAAATTAATTAATTCTAATTAATTCAATATCAAATATTAACTTAATTTTAACACAAAACCCACCATCATGAATCCATATTCATGAATTTAATATTTAAATTATATTTAAATATTAATTGATTCTCCAATTTCGTTTAATTCTAAAATTAAATGTGTAATTATATCACATATAATTACTAATTCCCTTAATTCTAATTTGAACATTTCAAATTAACTTATCACGCTACTTTAAGGCTAATCCATTTACGAGCTAGTAGGGCACCTCGTCGACCTATAAATCATGGGCTCCAACGATCCGAGATTAATTGGCTAAACTTTTTAAACCGAATTAACTCCCATTCGTTAACTAATGGGTCACTCCACTAAAGCTCATAGTTGCACTCCCCTCACTGTAGATATATTATGTCCACTCGATATAATTTTGATTAGTAAGTTAACCCTTCATAGGTTGTTTGTAATAACGACTGGGTCAAATGTCTGTTTTACTCCCGAGATTACCTCTTGTTCCTTAAGTCCCATTGATCTTCTAATGAACAATTGGTTTGTGATTCGATCAATAAACCAAGTCCCTCTCGAGCCAATGAGAGGGTGGGGCCCTTTGTTCAAGACCCAGAGTCAGCACTTAAGGGAACAACCTCTCTACTATCCCTGGTAGCGGGTAGGAGTGAATTCCATCTTGCATCCTATGTCCCCAGCTATCTACCCGTTCTTACCCATGACATTGAGTTTATTGAGTCGGCGCTGTTGAGCCAACCTTCACCTAAGTAAATCTAAGGATAATCCCGAATAAACGGGAGTTCATAGTTAGCTCAAGATTAAGGTCAAGTTACCTAAGTCATCGCTTTGAAATAGTCAGTCTTAAATAGTAAACAAGATTATAAAGTAAGAATGAATAATTTTGTGGTCTGATCGTGTACAAACTCATTGCATAGGATGCCCTCACTCCTCATGTCATAACATGTACGAATTAGGATCACATCGTCTGTAGCACTTTACAACTTCTTTGTAAAAACTACAGAGTGGAATAGTGTTACTAGAATAAAACACTCAACCTCATTCATATACTATAGATCATTTTGACTATTTACTTGAACCTGATCCACTTTTATGTCTCCACATTGAAGAAACTCTTATTCAAGAGAACTGGTGAGTGGAAGCAACATCTTTTCAAGCCCATTGTGAAAGAATAAACGCATTCACAGACGTACAAGAATAGTTATGCATCTTAAAGACAATTACAACATGCTTTCTTAATCAAATACAAAAGGATTTGAGAGATATGCCTTTGAAGAACTCTTCTTCTGGAAATCTCTCGCTCTCGTGAAAAATCGTCTAGCAATCACGAATTGTCTGATCTACGAACAGCAACCCCTCGACACTACCACTCGGCAACTTTGATATTCTCGGAGTGAGAATCCAAGAGGTGTGGGCTCTGTGTAAATTTGGTAGAGGGAAGGAGGAAGAAAACGATCGAACTACATGATCAAGTAAGTGGGAGAAAGATTTTGTCTATCGCATAGACTGAGAGTACTTGATCGTTTAGTAATCTCTTGCTCTCATGAGAATCGTCTAGCCAATCATTTAGTAGTATCTCGCTTTCGTAAGCAATCGTCTAGTCAATCATCTAGCAAATATCGCTCGATTATTTAGTTTCTCACTCACTCATTTAGAGTCGATCGTCTAGTAAATCTCGCATGATTGTTTAGTCTCTCACTCGATCGTTTAGTCTCTTGTGAGCGCTATCGTATAGTCTATCGTGAGCGATCGATTAGCAATTCACTAAATGAAGCGATCTTTCATAAAATGAAAACTCTTTTTCATTTTATTTTTCAGTTATTAAAACTGAAATATACCTCTCACTTGCACGGTTAAAAGAGAAAATAAATAACCAACTAAACAATTATCTTATAATTATTTATATTATAAATAAATATAATAACCAACTTATCATATTATATTTATAACCTATAGTTTTAATATCACATCATATGTAATATTTAAACCATAGTTCTTTTCTCCTTTATTTAATATAAATCATATTTATATCAATTCCTCCAATTAATATATCTAATACATCAAATCAATTATGTCACATATAATTGAACCAATTTAATTATATCATATACAATAAAATTTCCTCTTGTTAATTTGAACACTTCAAACTAACCTAAAAACTGGTTCTCAACTTGAATCCATTGAGCTACCAAGGGGACCTTATGGACCTGTAGCTTGAAGCTCGAATAACTGACTAAACTCTTTAATCATGAAATCCACCATCCGTTAACTATCGGGCACTCCACTAAAGACTCACAGTTGCACTCTTCTCACTACAGATATATTTCTGTGTTCATTGAATATAACCAATCAACAGTACGATAATCCTTCACAGATCGCTCGTAAGTATAACTGAGTCAATTTACCATTTTGTTCCTGTAGTTACATCTAATTTCTTAAGTACCACTGATTCCTCTAATGAACAATACATCATAGTCTTACTATGTGTGAACACCTCTCGGGCCATGAGAAAGTGTGTGGCGCCACATCGTTCAAGCTCGGAATCAGCCCTTAAGGGAGCAATCTATCTATTTACCCCTACTTCGGGGAAGGAGTGAATTCCATCTTGTGTAGTTGAGTTCCCAGCTCCTCGATCAGACGAATCCCCAAAGTGGTAGGTTTGAGTCGATAATCTAGCCACTCGCACCCATGCAAATCAAAAGACCGCCCTCATAAGCAGGAGTTCCTATTCACTCAGGATTAAGGTCATGTTACCTATGGTCATCCTAGTGAAATGAAAGTCTCTGTCATGAACGACGTTATATAACGAGACTAAACATTTCGTGGTCCGGTCTTATATAAACTCCTTTGTATAGGACATCCCCGCTCACATGTCTCCACATGAATGATCAGGATCATACCATCTATAGCACTTTACAACAATTGTAACATCTATAAAGCGGGTCATATCCGTAGTGTCACCAGAATAAGGTTTCCCTCCTTTATCCATATACTACAGACCATTTAGGTTATCACTTAAGGCATGATCTACTTATATGTCTCCACATACATGCTTAAGTTACAACGATAACCAGATATCTTAGTTTATTGGTTTGTGGTTAATGCAACTAAAATATCCTATATTTCATAGACAATAGTGAAGAAAATATCTCATATTATTATATAACAAGTGTTTGTTCATATAGGTGTTTACAAACTACAGGACTCTACGACAGTTTATGGCATCAACCCCAACACACATAAAGTTCAAGTCTCATGTAATAGTCATGGATCTTTTAGTTTATTGGATTTATTTCTGAAACAAAATAAGCAATTTATATATTCAATAACAACTTATTGAATTTTCAGAATAAGTTTTATTGTTTACAAACCACGATTTTTAGGACATAAAACCCAACACCTACTACGTCGAGGCACACTCAACTCTTGAGAAGGATGTGAAGTACCAGTTTCATCAACAACTTTTGCTGATGGACCTGCGCAATCAACAACTCTTGTCGATGCATCTGTGGTTTCTATGGTCATTTCTGAAGGATCCCAAATTGAAGGGAACCTTGAGTGGAAGAAAGATTGTCCCAATTCCCATTTTTCGTTGAATGTACAGTAAATTAAGAAAGAGATATGCATTTACATAAATTACAACATACTTTAACAAAAGAAAAACTTAGGGTTTTAGAAACCCTTACCTTTGAAGACTTTATTTAAGTATCCCTTGATCAAGATCTGAACACTACCACGAAGGCTTCCTCGGTATTCTCAGGCAAAGAACCCAGGAGTGGTTGGCTCAACTATTTTGGAATGAGGGAAAATAGGCGAGTGGAGAAGAGGAAGTTTGAAGATCGTTCATCAACAATCTAAAACTTCCAGATCTCTTTCTCACACTGTATTTTTCGATCAAACCATATGATGAATGAGGAGCAGACTCTCTCCTATCTTTCAAAAGCCAAATACAACAACCATCCACTTACGTCAGTGGAGAGAAAAGAGCAACTCCCTCCCTCATTTTTATTTAAAATAAAAAATGACATTTAATACATATAAATATAAATATGATAACTAATTTATCATATTATATATATTAAATTATATGTTATATCAAATATAACATATAGTTTATAGTTTTTAATATTGTATCATATACAATACAACCTATAGTTTCTTTTCTCTCTTATATGGTATTCAACATAAATCACATTTATATTAAATTTAACAATTATGAATCCAATTCATATTAATAATATTTGAATCTTATTCAAATATTTTTTTTCCTCTCAATTAAGCTATAATGTATTAAATACATTATAATAATTATATCAAATATAATTAAAATAACTTAATTATATCATATATAATTAAATCCCACAATTAATTTGAACAATTCAAATTAATCCAAAAACTGATTCTCATTCAATCCTATTGAGCTACCAAGGGGACCTCATGAACCTGTAGCTTGAAGCTCCAACAATACATGAATAATTAATCAAACTCATTAATTAAATTATTCACCACCCGTTAACCGTCGAACACTCCACTAAAGATCGACAGCTGCACTCTTCGCACTATAGATTTATTTCTGTGTCCATAGGATATAACCAATCAACAGTGATGATCCTTCACAAATTGCTCATAAGTATAGCTGGGCCAAAATTATCGTTTTGCCCCTATAGTTACATCTAACTCTTTAAGTACCACTGATCCCTCTAATGAACAATAGATCATAGTCCAACTATGACTAAACCCCTCTCAGGCCAGAAGAGGGTGTGGCGCCACATTGTTTAAGCCCCAAAATCAGTCTTTAAGGAAGCAATTTATCTACTTACCCTTATCTCGGGGAATGAATTCCTTCTTGTGTAGGTATGTTCCCAGCTCCTCAATTTAAAGAATCCTCAAATTGGTAGGCACGTTGAGTCGACGATCTGACCACTCTCACCCTACAAATCAAATGACCGCCCTCATAGGTAGGAGCTCACAACTCACTCAGGATTTAGGTCATGCTACCTATGCTAATCCTGGTGAAATGTAAGTTTTTATTATGAACGGTGTTATATAATGAGACTAAACATTTCGTGTCCAGTCTTATACAAACCCTTTTATATAGAATATCCCCTCTCACATGTCTATATATGAATGATCGGGATCATATCATTTGTAGCACTTTACAACAATTGTAATGTTGGGTTGTATGTCCTAAAACTCGCAGTTTGTAAAGTTAAACATATTCTAATATCAATAAAGATGTTATTCAACATTTTTTCAATAAAGTTGTTATTGAATCTTTAAATTACATTCGTAAAGTCTAAATACAATAAACTAAGATCCATGGCTATTACATGAATACTTGAACTTTATGTAGAGACATAAAAATGGATCAAGTTCGAGTAGATAGCCAAAAAAGGTCTATAGTATATGAATAAAGTTAGGTGCCTTATTCTGGTAACACTATTGGATGCGGCCTACTTTGTAGTTGTTACAAGTTGATGTAAAGGTACAACAAACGAAGTGATCCTGATTTGTTCATGTATTGCCATGAGGAGTGGGGGCGTCATATGCAATGAGTTTGCATAAGATTGGACCTAGAAATAAGTCACTTTTACTTTATAACGTTGTTTACTGTTTAAGATTGACTATTTCGCTTAGATGACTTAGCTAACTCGATCTTAATCCTGAGCTAACTATGAGCTCCTATTTATTCGGGATTGTCCTTATATTTTCATAGATGAGGGTCGGCTCAATGGCATTAGCTCAATAAGCCTCCCATTTTAGGAGTAAGACCGGGTAGATAGCTGGAGACATAGGGTGTAAGATAGAATTCATGCCTACCTGATTTAGGGATAGGAGAAATGTTGTTCTCTTAAGTACTGAATCCAGGTCTTGAACAAGAGCCCCACCCTCTCTTTGGCCTAAGAGGGATCTAATTTAGTGATTGGATAATAAACTAATTGTTCATTAAAGAATCAGTAGAAACTTAAGAAGCAAGACGTAATATTGGGGTAAAACAACATATTTGATCCAACCGTTATTACGAACAACCTGTGAAGGGTCGACTTACTGGTTATGGTTAAATCATATAGACACAAATATATCTACAGTCGGGAGAGTGCAACTATCGAGCTATAGTGGTGTGACTTGATAGTTATCGAATACTGATTAATTTGTCTAAAGAGTTTTAGCCAATTAATCTTAAATCGTTGGAGCTCATGATCTGTAGGTCCATAAGGTCCCTCTACTAGCTCGTAAAACACGAACACCTTGAATTATCAAACTGAGTAAATTTGGATTGATATCAATTTGAATTGTTCAAATTGAAATTAGGGTTTGGATTTGAATAAGTTCAAAATCAAATTAGGATTTTTATAATTATATTCAATATAATTAATGTTTAATTTGTTGAAATTAAATGGAATTTGAGAGTTTATAATATTTAATATTGATTTAAATATCAATTACATGAATAATATTCATGTTTTAAATTTAGTGTGTGATTAATTTGATATTTGATATTAAATTATTTAATTAATGAAAAATCAAATTAAATTCCAATTTTAAATTCAATTTGAGAAATTGAATATTGAATTTGATTAATTATGAAACTAAATCAAATTGGATTTGATTAATTTATAATTAATTGAAAAAATTAGAAATTTTGAAAAGTAGAGCTTTAGTGGGGTTTTCCCACTTTCACCAAGTGTGAGGTGTTGCTCTTCTAATTACACACAAACCCCATTAAATTTTTGAATCAGCTGTTGGCCTTGAATGGGGTTGGAGTGCCTGCATGTTGAAAAATAATAAAACCTCAAAAATTGAAAGAAGAAACGAGGTTGAATAAGCTGGAAAATTATTTTCTGCATCTTCTTCTTCTTCCACACAAAACCCATATTTTTACTTCACAAATTCACTCAAATTCGAGTTCCACCACTTAAATTCAAGGCTAAGAATAGTAGAGAAGATCTCTTGGTGGTTCATTGATGATTTGGAGCTAAATTAACGTGAAGAGCAACTTGGATTTAGAAGGATTCATCAAAGGTATGTTGAAATTGAAACCCTCTTCATTTTTCTGGTAAAGCATGCTTTTAGAACTCAAATTAAATGTGATTAGAGTGCTTATTGATTCTGTTTGCTTCCATTGCATGCTAATATATCCTTTCATGTAACACTTACAAAGCGGGCCATACTCGTAGTGTCATAGGATAAGGTATCCAAACTTATCCATCTACTACAGACCATTTAGGTTATCACTTAAACGACGATCCACCCATATATCTCTACATACATGTTTAAATTACTAGATAACCTTGGATGTTTGTTTATTGGTTTGCAGATAATGCAAATAAAATATGTAGATAATGCAAATATATCATATATTTTATTAAATAGACAATGAGTTTGAATAAAATATCATATATTTTATAAAATAAACAATGAGTTGTTCAATATATTTACAAACTATAGACCCTACAAGATTTAGGGCATCAATTCTGACAATTTCATCTATTACTAGCCTACTTCGAGGTTGGTGATTCTTTATGTAGTTTTCCTCTAGGAAAATTGCATTTGTCGATACAAATACCTTATCTTCCTGAGGATCATAAAAGAAACCACCTTTTGTCTCTTTAGGGTAACCTATAAATAGGCATACCTTTGAACGATGTTCCTACTTCTTAGGATTTTGCACCAACGCATGTGTTGGGCATCCCCAAATTCTAAAGTGATGTAAACTATCTTTACGTCCTCTCCATAGCTCGTAAGGTGTTTCAGAAACACTCTTCGAGGGAACCATGTTCAATATATACACCGTAGTCTCAATTGCGTGTCCTTAAAAAGAATTTGGCGACTGGGCATAACTCATCATAGAACGAACAATGTCTAACAAGGTTCTATTTCTCCTTTCTGCCACATCATTTTGTTGAGGTGTGCCAAGTGCTATGAGTTGTGACTGGATTCTGTGTTCTATCAAATAGTCCTAGAATTTTAAGTCCATATACTCACCACCTCGATCTGATCGAAGTGTTTTAAGCTTTTTACCTAATTGGTTCTCAACCTATGCGTTATATTCCTTGAATTTTTCAAGTGTATCGGACTTATGATGTATTAGGTAAATGTGCCTATATCTTGAATAGTCATCGACAAAGCTGATGAAATATTCATACCCTCATCTAGCTTTAACATTCATTAAACCACAAAGGTCAAAATGTACTAGCTTCAAAAGTTCTTTTGGCTCTAATATTTTTCCAAAAAAAGATCATTTAGTCATTTTACCCTCAAGACAAGATTCACACGGCAGAAATGAACTGTCTTCTAACTAATTTAGATGACCGTTCTTCACCAATCTCTTAATCCTGTTGAGATTTATGTGACCAAGTCTCAAGTGCCAAAGATAGGCATTTGGAGAAACTTTCCTTTTCTTATTTTGAGTCTCAACTGTTTTAAACATCTCTATATTCAAAACGAGTTTTACCTCAGTCGGTTTTAACATGTACAAGTTATTTTCTAATTTTGTGGAACAAATATTAATATCTTTCGAAGTAATGAATACTGCATTATTTTCAAAAGAAATTTTGTAATTTCGTTCTAGCAAACATGAGACAGATATTAAATTCCTTTTTATAGAAGGAATGCAATAAACATTTATGTACCTATCTCCTATAAATAACTTCATATCTCCCACTACTTTAGCTGAAACAACCTCCCCAGTCCCTACCTTAAAGGTTGCTTCGCCTTCTGTAAGTTGTCTCCAGGAACTTATTTCTTAAGAGAAAATACAGATATGATTAGCGGCACCTGAATCTATTATCTAGGTCTTTTTATCGTTTTCCACTAAGCATGTTTTGATGATTAGTAAATCGCATTTACTTTATTGTTTGAATTTTGCATTCTCATCTATATTGTTCAAAACTTTATTTGAGTTGGAAGATAGAGGACAATCCTCTGTTAAAACTTGTTTTGAATCATCATTTACTAGTAATTTGCATGTTGAATTGTTCTTACCGTTAATTAAAGTGGAAGCGAGTATTTTAGAAGAATTCGACATGCTGAAATTTTAAACATATTCTTATTAGTAAATTGTAACTAAATCCAAATTAAGTTTTAGAAAAAAATAATAATGTAACCAAAATCATCATTTATTTGTAACGATACTATAGTGAGTCAGAATAAGTGCTACCAAGGGCAGTCAAACACTCCTTCACTAAAGCAAAACATTCTCGACTAAATACTATCTCCAGAATAACTCATATTTCGATAGTTATTTAGCTATCGTTTTTGGTCAAGAACTACTAACACTTAGTATTTTCACAAGTGTAACCCTCCATTTTCAGACCTCAAAGGTCGGCCCCAACAATGTTACTGAATTGGAAAGTCAAGGTTGGAAAACTACCTAAGAAATCCTATCCATTTCTGGAGTTTGAGTTGTTTCGAATCCTATGTTACAACTCTCCGTGGGGACAGCCGTCATTAAAAGACTAGCAAGGGCCGTCTAAAGCTAACCAGCAGGCGCAACATAGGAATCTCACGGTCCAAATAAATGGAAGAGACTGCAGGATGTGTTGACACATATCCTTCACCCACTTACTATAAACTACTTCCCATATTCACCTTGATCTTGACCTATACAAACACTTCCCGAATGAAGGTCACTCCCAGGGTGACACGAAACGTCGTATGAATCTCACGGTGTGAACTTTCTAGGGACATGAGAGTTAAAATCAATATATCGTATATTTGATTTTACATCGAACAACTTCCCCTCATTCACCTTGATATTGACTCATGCAAACACTTTCCAAATGGAAGTCACTCTTAGGGTGACACGAAATGTCGCATGAATCTCACGGTGTGAACCTCTTAGGACTTGAGAATTAAAACCAAAACATCACTTTTGATTTTACTGTGAAAAACTTCCCCTATTCACCATAATCTCGATTTATGTAAACACTTTCCGAATAGAGGTCACTCCCAGGGTGACACGAAGTGAAACATGAATCTCGATTATGAACTCTTAGGGATGCGAGAGCTAAAAATAACATATCGTATATGTTTTTAATCTCTCACTAAGCATTCTAATAACATATCATATACATTATTAAATTCTCACTGAAGTGTTCTAACATTCGTTTGGGTGTAAAATTTTACTCAAGTTTGTTGATGAGATTTTCTCGTCTGTTGCCATGCTTAAGTGTATCTGAATCCTCCTATCCATTGCCTCATATTATGACTATGAGATATGATAAATGAATGTCAAGATTGCTTTTCTGAATGGTAATCTTGAGGAGACCATTTATATGGTGCAGCCTGAGGGATTTATAATCCAAGGTCAAGAGCAAAAGGTTTATAAGCTTAATAGGTCCATTTATAGACTGAAACAAGCATCTCGATCTTAGAACATAAGGATTGATACTATGATCAAATCTTATGGCTTTGATCACAACGTTGATGAGTCTTATGTCTACAAGAAGATCATCAACAGTTCAGTAATTTTTCTAGTGTTGTATGTAGATGATATCCTACTCATTGGGAATGATGTAGGCTGGCTAGTGACTCAATTCCAAATGAAAGACTTTGGAGAGACTCAGTTTGTTCTAGGTATTCAGATCTTTCGAGATCGAAAGAACAAAATACTAATACTGTTTCAGGCGTCGTATATTGACAAGATGCTTGTCAAGTATTCAATGCAGAACTCCAAGAGGGGCTTATTACCTTTTAGGCACGGAGTTACATTGTCTAAGAAACAGTGTTCTAAGACATCTTAAGAGGTTAAGGAGATGAGACGGATTCCTTATGCATCTACCGTGGGTAGCTTGATATATACAATGTTATGTACTAGACCTGACATCTGCTACGCAGTGTGGATAGTCTGTAAGTATCAATCTAATCCAGGATTAGATCACTGGACAAACGTTAAGAACATCCTCAAGTATCTACGGAGAACGAAGGACTACATGCTTGTGTATGGTTCTAAGGATTTGATCCTTACGGGATACATGAACTCTAATTTTCAGATTGGTAGGGATTATAGGAAATTCACATCAGAATCAGTGTTCACTTTTAACAGAGAAGCAATAGTATGGTAAAGCACCAAGTAGGGGTGCATTGCGGGCTCCACTATGGAGGCTGAGTATGTAGCGACTTGTGAAACTGCTAAGGAAGTCGTTTGGCTCAGGAAATTCTTGATTGATCTGGAAGTTGTTCCAAACATGTCAAAGCCCATCACGCTTTATTGTGATAATAGTGGTGCTGTGGTTAATTCCCGAGAGCCTAGGAGTCATAAGCGCGATAAGCACATAGAGCAGAAGTATCATCTCATCCGAGAGATTGTGCATCGAGGGGACGTGATTGTCACGAAGATAGCTTCGGAGCACAACATTGCTGATCCGCTTACGAAAGCCCTCACGGCTACAGTGTTTAAGGATCACTTGCAGAATATGGGTCTATGGGACAGACCACGAATGGACTAGAGCAAGTGGGAGATATAATACTGGGTGTGTTAAGCCCTAGTTTATTGTTTGTGTACTTGTATTTTATTATATTGTATACCCCACTAGCTTTAGGTCAAGTTGGAGATTATTGGGGTTGATACCCTAAATCTCATAGGGTCTTATAGTTTGTAAACATTATATGATCAAACTCTTTATGTGATTAATAAAATATATGATATTTTATTCACTTTGTCTATAAAATATGTGATATTTTATTTGCATAACCATAAACCAATAGACTAACATCCAAGGTTATCTTTGTAACTTAAACATGTATGTAGAGACATACAGGTGGATCATGTTTAAGTGATAACCTAAATGGTCTGTAATATATGGATAAGGTTGGGTACCTTATCCTAATGACACTACGAGTATGACCCACTTTGTAGGTGTTACAATTGTTGTAAAGTGCTACAAATGATCTGATCCTGATCATTCATGTATTAGACATGTGAGCGGGGATATTCTATATAAAGGAGTTTGTATAAGACAGGACCACGAAATGTTTAGTCTCATTATATAACACCGTTCATAATAGAGACTTACATTTCACGATGATGACCATAGGTAACAAGATCTGAATCCCGAGTGAGTTGTGAACTCCTGCCTATGAGGGCAATCCTTTGATTTGTATGGGTGGGAGTGGCCATATCGCCGACTCAACAAGTCTACCATTTTGGGGATTCATTTGATCGGGGATATGGGAACATATAGCTACACAAGATGAAATTCACTCATTCTCTGAAGTAAGGGTAAGTAGATAAATTGCTCTCTTAAGGGCTGATTCCGGGTCTTGAACAATGTGGTGCTACACCATCTCATCGCCCGAGAGGGTTCAATCATAGTAAGACTATGATCTATTGTTGATTAGAGAGATCAGTGGTACTTAAGAAGTTAGATGTAACTACAGGGGAAAACGGTAATTTGGCTTAGTTGTACTTACGAGCAATTTGTGAAGGGTCATCGTACTGTTGATTGGTTATATCCAATGGACACAGAAATATATCTATAGTGCGAAGAGTACAGCTGTCGGTCTTTAATGAAGTGTCCGATAGTTAACGGATGGTGAATAATATAATTAAAAAGTTTAATTAATTATTCATGTATTGTTGAAGCTTCAAGTTACAGGTCCATAAGGTCCCCTTGGTACTAAAAAAGATTTAGTTGAGAATCATTTTCTTGGATTAATTTTAATTGTTCAAATTAATAAAGGGATTTAATTATATATGATATAATTACATTGTTTCAATTATATATGATATAATTGTGATAATGTATTTAATACATATAGTTTAATTGGAGGAAATAAATATTTGAATAAGATTCAAATATATTTTCTATGAATGTGATTCATAGTTGTTAAATTTAATATAAATATGATTTATATTAAATGCCATAAAATAGAGAAAAGAAATTATAGTTTATATTATATGTGATACAATATTAAAACTATAGGTTATATGTTATATTTGATATAACATATAATTTAATATAAATATAATATGATAAGTTAGTTATCATATTTATTTATATTATTTTATTATTATTTGAATAATAACTTCCCCATATTTTCTCTCCAACCACTTTAGTGGGTGGTTATTAAGTTTATGGTAAGAGGAATAAAAGAAAAGTAGTTTTCTCTTCTTCCTGTATGATTTGCTATTGCAGATTAAACGATTAAGAGGTGTTCTTGAGAGATTTCTCAATCTTCTACTTCCTCCACCAAATCTTATCCCTACTAACCGAAATAGTCACAGGCCACCACTCCTTAGTTCTCATCCCGAGAATACCAAGGACTTTTTGTGGTTGTGTCCGGGTTTTTGTTCGAGAAAATTTTTGAATAAGGTCTTTAAGAAGTTGCTGATTTCGCTCGAGGTTCGTGACTGTTCGAGGGAGGTTTCATGAAGAAAGGTTCTTCAAAGGTGAAATTCTTGAACTCTTTACTTGTAAAAGCATGTTGTAGTTAATGTAAATGCATATCTATTTGTATATTTGCTGTAAATTAAGTATTCGATAATTAATGGAATTTGGACGATCCGCTTCCGCTCAAGGTTCTCCTCACATGAGTTTCTTCACATTACGCATTCTAATTCCTTAATTTTGACATCAAAATAAGCATGTTGATAGGATATTAAGAGGGTTTCAACATATACCTTTAAAGATCCTCTTCAAACACGAATTTGAGCTGCAATCTTCTCCAATTGAAGTCGAGAACCACCAAGAGAATTCTCTACTATTCTCAGTCTTGAATTTGAGTGGTGGAACTCACAATTGGACTGAATTTGTGAAGGTTTTGGTGTGGGTTTAAAGAAAGGGAAAAACAATTTCTACAGAAACTAGTTTTCAGCAACTTCCTTCCTTCCATCTCCAAATTGAAGAGTTTTATCATTCCCTTTCATGAAGGCACTCAAGAGACCAGCTGATACCACTTCAAAATACATGGAATCAATAGGCAAGGTGTGTTAATTCAGGAGAAACACCTCCTTACTTTACCAAAATGTGGAAAAATCCACTACCAAGTTCAAAATTTCAATTTCAATTTTCATTTTCAATCTTTAATTTTAATTAATTCAAAATTAATTAAAATCAAAACTAATATTTCAATTTCTGAAATTGAAATAAAAATGAAAATTAATTTTGATTTTTAATAATTAAACAAATTTAATTAATTAAATAGTAATTTAATATCAAATATTAAATAAATCACACACCTAATTTTAAACATAAATCTTATTCATGCAATTAAATTTAAATCAATATTTAAATATATTAACTCTCCAACTTTGTTTAATTTCGATAAATTAAACATTAATTAATTATTTCCAATATAATTATACGAACCCTAATTTGAATTTGAACTATTCAAATTCAAACCCTAAATTCAATTTGAACACTTCAAATTGATATCATTCCAAATTCATTAAATTTACTAATTCAAGGTATTCATGTTTTATGAGGTAGTAGAGGAACCTTATGGACCTACGGATCATAAGCTCTAATGATTTGAGATTAATTGGCTAAAATTCTCTAGACCGAATTAATTAATATTTGTTAACTATCGAGTCACACACTATAGCTTGATAGTTGCACTCTCCTCACTGTAGATATATTTGTATCCACTTGAACCATAATCAGTAAGTTGACCCTTCACAGGTTGTTCGTAATAACGGCTGGGTCAAATGTTGTTTTACTTTTGAAATTACGTTTTGCTCCCTAAGTTCCACTGATCCTTTAATGAACAATCGGTTTGTGATCCAATCACTAAACCAGATTATTGGGGATGATGCCCTAAATTCTCGTGTCCTGTAGTTTGTAAACAGTTTGTACAAACGCTTGTGATGTATAATATATGATATTTATTTCACTTTTTGACTTTGGACATTGGACATTGGATGTTTTATTTGCTTTACCACAAACCAATAAACTAAAATCCTTGGTTGTCATTATGTAACTTAAGCATATATGGTGACATAAAAGTGGATCATGTCTTAAGTGATAACCAAAATGGTCTGTAGTATATGGATATAAGAGGGAAACCTTATCCTGGTAACGCTACAAATGTGGCCCGCTTTGTAGAATAGTTACAAGTGTTATGACTTGTTACAGATGGTCTGATTCTGATCATTCGTGTAGGGATATGTGAGCGGGGCTGTCCTATACAAAGAGTTTGTATAAGACTTGACCATGAAGTGTTAACATCTCGTTATATAACGTCGTGCATGACAGATACTTCACTTTACTAGGATGACCAAAGGTAACATGATCTCAATCCTGAGTGAGTTGGAAACTCCTGTCATTGAGGGCGGTCCTTTGATTTACATGGATGCGAGTGGCCAAGCCGCCTACTCAAACCTACCACTTTGGGGATTAGTCTAATTTGGGAGCTGGGAACTCAGCTACACAAGATGGAATTCACTCCTTCCCCGAAGCAGGGGTAAGTAGATAGATTGCTCCCTTAAAGGTTGATCCCGGGGCTTGAACGATGTAGCACCACACACCTTTTCATGGCTCGAGAGGTGTTTACACATAGTAGGACTATGTTGTATTGTTCATTAGAGGGATCCGTTGTACTCAAGGATTAAGATGTAACTATAGGGGCAAAACGGTAAATTTGCCCAACTGTACTTACGAGCATCTGTGAAGGGTTATTATACTCATGATTGGTTATATCCGATGAACAGAAATATATATGTGGTAAGAAGAGTTCAGCTGTTGGTCTTTAGTGGAATGTCTGACACTTAACGGATGGTAGATTTCGTGGCTAAAGAATTTAGTCAGCTATTCATGTACCATTAGAGCTTCAAGCCATAGGCCCATAAGGTTCCCTTGGTAGCTTGGATACAAGTTGAGAATCAGTTTTTGGGTCAGTTTGAAATGTTCAAATTGACCAGAGAGAGTTCGATTATATATGATATAATTGAACTGGTTAATTATATATGATATGATTGACTAAATGTAAGAGATACATTAATTTGGAGGAAAATGGATATAAATATGATTTATATCTAGTGAAGGAGAAAACACTATGGTTAATATATGATATTAAACTATAGGTTATAAATATAATATGATTATATTTATTTATTTTATTAATTGGACATGTATAGGATAATTGTTTGACGTTTTCTCTATAACTATGCATTAGTGGGAAATTCAATTCGGTTTTCGTAACTGAAGAATAAAATGAAATTTTTTTTCATTTTGAAAAGAACACGCATAATTGCTCACGGAGTGTTTTGCATTCGATCACATAGTATTTCAAATCCTATATGATAGCACAAGCTTACTAAAAGATCGCTTACACCCGGACGAGTTTTTACTAAACGATTGCTTAGCGCCTGAGCGTTACTAAACAATCGTATAGACGATCGCCTAGCTTTTCCTACACAATAGTGTACCTCACCTAAATGATCAAGCACCCTGACTATACGATATCGTTGCCTTCTCCCACTTGCTTGATCGTTGTACACGATCTCTTTTCCTCCTCACCTCTACCAAATTCGAACAGAGCCCACACTTTGGATTCTCACTTCGAGAATACTAAGGGCTCCAAGTTGTGGTGTCGTCCCCATTTCCTGTTGTTCGTGTGAAGTCGTTCGTGGTAAACGATCGGGGTGTTACTGGACATTTACTTGTTATTCTAGCGAGAGCGAGAGGAGTTCGTTCATGGAGAGAGCGAGATTTCAAGTGAAGAGAGTCTTTAACTGGTAAGTTCCTCGTTCTCTTGTTTTTTTTTTTTTTTAATCTTTAAGCATGCCGGTAATTTAGTAGTGTTAATGCATATATGTATGTGTGAATGTATATGTCAAAATTCTGTCACAATGGATTGAAAAGATTTATTTCCGCTCATAGGTACTCTTGAATAAGAGTTCCTTCAATCAGTATCAAATCCGAGTTTCTGATATTCCAAATTCATTGCTGCAAAGAATTGCATTTACATTCTCGGTGGGTAAAAGCATGTCTACTCTCTGTTTTAAGTGTTAATTCGTTTGTAGCTGTGTGGATTAATGGAGTTTTCTAGGATGAAACCTCGGTTTGTTAAATTCTTTTACATTTCCAGTTAATTGTATAGGCTCCTGCGTTTTTTGGCATAATTAATTGCTATCGAGTCTGTATTCAAAGTTAGTTTGAGTTTTGAGTCGTTCGTGAAGAAGCTTCATAGCAAGGGTTGTTGTTCTTCGAGGAAGAAGACAATCAAGCATTGGTCGGGTCGTGTAGACGATGGGGTAGACGATCGCTGAGTATCGAATACTTGGGTGTCATTTAACGCGCGCGCACTAGACGGTCGTATAGCTTAGCAAGCCTCATCGCTTAGTTACTGACTATACGATCGTGGAGTAAATCGTTTATCTATCGCGTGTTAAGTGATCGTCTAGATGATCAGGCTTCGCAGCCTTGTTGTCGTCTAAGCGATCATTTAGCATTCGCGCTATCGTCTAGTGTGCGCTACACGATCGTTTACCTGGAGGTGTTTACTAAACGGTGGGAGCTTCGCTCGACAGTTCAAGACCTGGTTCGTTTGTGAATCGGTTTGCTCGGTGAAAAAATGCAATAGACAAAAAATTTTCATTCCGATTTTTAAGGTGGTTCATCCCAGTCCATTAATCTGTGGTTTTATACATGAGATGTATGGTTTATATTTTATATGTCATATGGTATGCACATATAGAAAAATCTCACCTTAGGTTATGCATTGGTCATACATCATCTCTTTATTATAAGTGTTATGATTTAGAGAAGCATGATTTAAATTACATAAGAGCATGCTCATGCATCATATAATATAAGAGTTATATTTATGCATGCATAAAGCATTGACATGCATCATCTTTATATTATAAATGTTATAGTATAAGGGTGTTTGGAAAGCATGTGTGCTTGGTTGTTACTTGTATATAAAAGTTATGTATGGTAATGACTGGACATTGCATGAAGCATGGCACATAGGTTACTTTATAAGCGTTATAAATACTTTGTTGTGTGGCAATGTATGTTTTAGTTGTTTCTTTTTAAAGGTTAAAAAGAAGTTAGAACTAAAAGCAATAAGAAAGACATGCATGCTAACTTAGGTTTAATTCATGGTTTTAAAATATTTAAAACTTGGATAAGATAGACCTAAGATCACGGTTCTAATATGATTAACAACCTTAGCTTTAATCTTTAATCAGTTTAATAGGATTAAATTGACTAATAAAAGGTTAAAGTATAGCAAATCTATCTATAAGGGACCTTTTGTTTAAGACGGGTTTTGTCTAGGTTGGGGTATTTAAGGTGACGAAAATGTAACACCCCTACCTGGGAACCTAACTGGAAAGGTGAATTAGATAGATTTGATGCATGCGTGCAAGTTAAGAACAATCCATTAAAGAGTTTAAATGTGACTACTTGGATTTGAGTTATTTCAAAGACAAAAGTTGTTTTTTAGCAAACTTAATAAATGACTTAGACTAAAATAAGTAGTCGGATTGTCTAGGTTAATGAACCCCTAGGTAGAACATTCAGTGGGAGGTACTTGGGGCATATGATGCTTTATTTAAACTTCTCGCGTTTTTCCCTTGTTGTCCACATTGTGTGATCTACCCACGACTGTAGGGCACCCTGGGAGTGTCCTCTAAATGATGGTGTTTGGGTAGGTCAATATCAAGGTGGATGGAGAGAATGTTCATAATAAGTGGGAGTGGGAAGTACGACAACATATCTCATAGTCTCTCTCGTTGGATTGAATAAAATTTCTACGCATCACCTCGAGGCACCCTGGGAGTGTCCCCCTATAGGATGACAGTTTTGCGTGTTTCTTTATTTGATCTCCTGTAAGAGGATAAGGTTATTTAGTTTCTTTTCCTAATCTGCTTCTTTCCTATGGTGGACTTATTAGGGCGGGACTCTGACGCCAAAAACAAGGGGTCACACTTATGCGGAATTGGTAAGGGTTAACAATTTTGGACCAAATAAATGGTGGTTATTAGGTTCAATTCCAAGAGTTGGTTCTGCCTAATGGTTGAGAATATCTCATCCCAGTGAAAGGACATCTGATTACCCCATCGGTGACGTTTGTCCTGCCACACTAGGGCATCATTGCAAAATAGAAGTCTTTATCACTTAGGATACTTGGAAACTATTTTGCTAAAACTAATTCGTTAAAATGTGGTTTAGCAAAGTCTTATAAAAGTTTGTTCATTTTTTAGCAACGGTTTTAAAAATGGCAACACCACAATCGCTTTGCTTAGTGCCAAAAAACTTACTGGCGATAACTATTCTAGTTGGAAACATATGATCACGACGATACTCATCATTAAGGAACTAATGTTTGCCCTTACGGAGGTCTGCCCTCCTATTCCAGCTCCAAACGTCGTTCGAAATGTTCGAGAGGCGTATGAGTGATGGACACAGGCAAATGAGAAGGTCCAAGCCTATATCTCGGCCAATCTAAGTGACGTGTTGGCCAAGAAGCATGAGCTCATAGTTTCAGCGTGTGAGATCATGGAGTCCCTGCAGGGGATGTTTGGACAACCGTCTGGACAACTCAAGCATGAGGCTCTGAAATACATCTTCAACTCCAAAATGGAGGAAGGCACCTCTGTTCGTGAACATGTACTTAACATGATGGTTCACTTTAACATGGCAAAGATGAATGGGTCTAGAATCGATGAGGGCAGCCAGGTTAGCATCATCCTGCATTCTTTGCTGGAGAGTTTCCTCCACTTTGTTAGTAATGCGATTCTTAACAAAGTGGAATACACCCTTATAACCCTTCTCAACGAGTTGCAGACATGCCAATCTTTACTGAAAAGTAAGGAGAGGAAAAAGAGTGAGGCAAATGTTGCCTCTTCTTTTAGAACGTTCCATCGAGGTTTGACCTCAGGGACAAAGTCTGCACCTTTTACTTTTAACTCTGCAAAGGGGAAGAAGAAGAAGGGTGGTAAGGGAAAAGGGAAAGCACCTGCTAACCCGCCACCTATCGCCCCAAAGAGGTGTCCGCTATCGGCTGAAAAGGGAAAATGTTTCCACTGCAACTAGGACGGACACTAGAAGAGGAATTGTCCTCGCTGGCTAAAGGAAAAGAAGGTCGCCAAGGCTAAGGCTAAGGCAGGAAAAGGTAAATATGATTTACTTGTACTAGAAACATGTTCAATGGAGAATGATGATTCTACCTGAATAATTAATTCGGGCGCCACTAATCACGTTTGTTCTTCTTTTTAAGGGATTAGATCATAGCGACAGCTAGATACTGGTGAGATGACGATGTAAGTAGGCACCAGACACGTCGTCTCAGTTGTGGCAATGGGAGGCATCCAGCTAACTTTACAAAATAGGTTTCTTGTATTAAAAGACATTTTTGTAGTTTCTGAATTAAAGGCAAACCTTATTTCTATAAAGTACCTATTACAATGTAAATACACACTTTCTTTTAATGTGGATAAAGTGTTTATTCATAAGAATGGTGTTAAAATTTGTACAACTAAATTGGAAAATAACTTGTATGTGCTAGGACTGTTAGCCTTAAGTTCCCTCCATAACACATAGTTGTTTAAATCTGTCGTAACTCATCTAAATGTCAACGAATTTCTCCAAAAGAAAATGTCCAACTTTGGCACATTCGATTAGGGCACATCAATCTCAATGAGATTGAGAGATTGGTGAAGAATGGCCTTCTAAGTGAGTTAAAAAAAAATTGTTTACCGGTGTGCGAATCTTGCCTTGAGGGTAAGATGACTAAAAGACCTTTTACTAGAAAAGGTTATTGAGTCAAAGAGCCTTTTGAGTTAGTACTGTTAGCTTTAGGGCTTCAATCAAACCAAGTATTTTGATGATAACAAACTCAGATTTTTTGTACTGACATTTTCAGTATTTCAGAGTCACTAACTTGTAGAGCTCGGAAAGACGATTCCAATGCAATTTGAATTGCTCAAATCGGAGTTCAAACGAGGAAGTTATAAGCAAAAGAAGATTGGAGAGGAAATCCAATGTGGCAGTGACACGTGGCACCTTGCTGATATGGCATCCGACGTGGCACACAAATGGTCAATATTGATGATGTGGCAGGTGACGTGATGCTCCAACCGGTCACTTTTTGCTGACGTGGCACATGATGTGGCAGTGACGTGGCGACCATGGACGAATGAGATAATGACAAGTGGCGGTCACCCAGCTTCACGCGCGGACGCGCGCGTGCGCCGCACGTGCCTGCGATTTCTTCACAAAATGCGGCGCGTGATGCTCAATCTCCTCCCCTATGCGCATAGTGCTTATATCATCCGACTATTTTTCATTTTCTTGTTTTCCTTTAATTTCCTGATCCAATTTTCTCCAAATTCTCACCAAATTTCAGCCTTTTCAAATTTAATTTACTTCCTAAATTTTCATCCTTCAAATCCTTTTTATTCTTAAAATCTCAATAATTTAAATCTTTCAAAATTCCTTTTCAAATCCTTTTTATTCTTCAAATCTCAATAATTTCGATCTTTCAAAATTCCTTTTCAAATCCTTTCCTTTTCTATTTTTATTCAATCTCCACCCTTCATTTGCAATCATATCCAATGGCCAAAATTTATCCCCCTCGCCTATAAATTCGACTTGATTTTATTCTTCATGGACACACCAAAAACTATCAAGTCTTAAGCTCTTAATTCTCTCTACTCTCAAATTCTTGTCCTGCTTACTCCTAAATTGGCCCAGAGATATTTTTGTGATTTTTTTTTGAGTGCTCAACTTGTGTATTTAGCCTTTAAGAGGTAATATTGTATGGGTACACATTAGGTTGTGAGAAAAAGAAATTGGTTTGATCCTGAACAAGTAAAAAGGATCTTGGGTTTCTCTTTAGCCTAGGAAAAAAAGGGTCGTGTGTCGGTTTAGTCCTCACCTGCAAGAGGATCACTTAGTGAATACCCAAGAAGGAGTCTTGGAGAGTGGAGTAGGCAATTTGCCGAACCACTATAATTCCCGGTGTTTTCTCTTCCTCTCTCTCTTTTATTTCTTGTTTTCAATTTTTTTGCTTCTTGTTTTAGTTTTTTTTTTTTAATCTTTCCAAATTGCATGATTTACTTTTTAGTGTGTTATTTAAATTTATCATTGATTAAATTGTCTTTAAATTTGAAGTTATCATAGCTTGCATGATTTAAGTTTTGTCTTGCATAAATTTTCTTTAATCAATTTAGTGGGTTAACTCTATTGAGCATTGTTTAAAGATAAAATTATTTGGAAAAAAAAATAGTAGTAAACCCTATCACCCCCCCTAGTGTTGCCTTTAGATCCTACAAGTACATTCTGACCCCTATGGTCCTATGAATGTGCGAGCTCGAGGTGGCTATGAGTATTTTATCAGTTTTACTGATGATTACTTTAGGTATGGGTATGTTTATCTGATGCAATAGAAGTCTGAATCCTTTGAAAAGTTCAAAGAGTTCAAGGCTGGAGTTGAAAATGCGTTGGATAAACGGATTAAAACACTTTGATTGGATCGAGGTAGAGAGTTTTTGGATTCGGGGTTCCAGGACTATTTGATAGAATATGGAATTATTTTTCAACTCTCAACACCGGGTACACCTCAGTAGAATGATGTAGTGGAGAGGAAAAACAGAACCTTGTTAGACATGGTTCGTTCGATGATGAGTTACGCTTCCTTACCGAACTCATTTTGACATTTTCTAGTGGAGACTGCGATTTACATACTCAACTATGTTCCTTCCAAGAGTGTTGCGAGAACATCTCTAGAGTTGTGGAATGAGCGTAAAGCTAGTTTACTTCATTTTCGCATTTAGAGTTGCCCAACATATGAGCTTGGGGGAAATCCCAAGAAGTTGGAACCACGGTCGAGGTTATGCCTCTTTGTAGGCTACCCTAAAGTTAGACGATGGGGTTATTTTTATGATCCATCCGAAAATAGGGTGTTTGTTTCCACGAACGCTACTTTCCTGGAGGAGGATCATATTAGGGAGCACAATTCACGTAGTAAAGTCGTGTTACGTGAGCTTCCAACGAAACTACTGAAACTTTAACAAGAGTTGTTGAAGGGTCTGCTTCATCAACAACAGTTGTTGATGATAGTTCATTTAGTAAGTTGGTTCCACCTCAAGAGTTGAGGGAGCCTTGACGCAGTGGGAGGGTTTGCGAACCCGTCCGTTCGCTATTTGGGTTTCACAGAAATCCTAGCTTACACTCGTACGCGTTTTTACTAAACAATCGCTTACCTTTTCCTAAACGATCGCTTATGCCTGAGCGTTACTAAATGATCTATAGATGATCACCTAGCTTTTCCTATACGATCGTGTATCTCGCCTAAACGATCAAGCACCCTAACTGTACGATAGTCGTTGTCTTCTCCACTTGCTTGATCGTTGTACACGATCTCTTTTCCTTCTCACCTGTACCAAATTCGAACAGAGCCCACACTTTAGATTCTCACTCCGAGAATACTTAGGGCTCCAAGTGGTGTGTCGTCCCCATTTCCTGTTGTTGTGCGAAGTCGTTCGTGGTAGACAACCAGGGTGTGGTTGAACGTTTGCTTGCTGTTCTAGCGAGAGTGAGAGGAGTTCATTTGTGGAGAGAGCGAGATTTCAAGAGAAGAATGTCTTCAACTGGTAAATTCTTTGTTCTTTTGTTTTTTTTATTTTTAAGCATGTCGATAATTTAGTAATGTTAATGCATATCTGTATGTATGAATTTTGTTGGGGTTAATGCCCTAAAGTCTCGTGTCCTGTAGTTTGTAAACAGTTTGTACGAACGTTTGTGTTGTTAATAGATGATATTTACTTCACATCTTGTATTTTACTCAGTTACTTGTTTTATTTGCTTTACCACAAACCAATAAACATAAAATTCTGGTTATCTATGTGACTCAAACATGTACGTGGTGACATACAAATGGATCATGCCTTGGGTGATAACCAAAATGGTCTGTAGTATATGGACATAGGAGGGAAATCTTATCCTGGAAACACTACGGATGCAACCCGCTTTGTAAAATGGTCACAAGTGTTTGTAACTTGTCACAGATGGTCTGATCCTGATCATTCGTGTTGGGGACATGCGAGCGGGGGCGTCCTATACAAAGAGTTTTGATAAGACCTGACCACGAATTTTTACGTCTCGTTATATAACACCGTTCATGACAGAGACTTCACTTCACTAGGATGACCATAGGTAATATGACCTCAATCCTGAGTGAGTTGGGAACTTCTGCCATTGAGGGTGGTCCTTTGATTTATATGGGTGTGAGTGGCCAGATTGCTGATTCAAACCTACCATTTTGGAGATTCGTCTGATTTGGGAGCTGGGAACTCAACTACACAAGATGGAATTCACTCTTTCCCCGAGGCAGGGGTAAGTAGATAGATAGCTCCCTTAAGGCTGATTCCAGGGCTTGAACGATGTGGCGCTACACATCTTCTCTTGGCCCGAGAGGTGTTCACACATAGTTGGACTATGTTGTATTGTTCATTAGAGGAATCAGCGGTACTTAAGGAGTGAGATGTAACTATAGAGGCAAAACAGTAATTTGACCCAACTGTACTTACGAGCATTTGTGAAGGGTCATCGTACTCATGATTGGTTATATCCGATGGACACATAAATATATTTGTGATAAGAAGAGTTCAGTTGTTGATCTTTAGTGGAATGCCTGACAGTTAACGGATGGTGGATCTCGTGGCTAAAGAATTTAGTCAGCTATTTACAGACCGTTGGAGCTTCGAGCCATGGGTCCATTAGGTCCCCTGGGTAGCTTGGATAAAGTCGAGAACTAGTATTTGGGTTAATTTGAAATGTTCAAATTGACAAGAGGAAGTTTGATTATATATTATATAATTGGACTGGTTAATTATATATGATATAATTGGCTAAATGTATAAGATATATTATTGTGGAGGAAATTAGATATAAATATGATTTATATCAAGTAGAGGAGAAAATACTATAGTAGATATGTGATATCAAACTATAGGTTAAAAATATAATATGGTTATATTTATTAATTAATTACTTTATTAATTATATGATAATTAGTCCAAAATTCACGTTCGAACTTGGGTTAGTGGGCAATGTCGATAATTGTAACCGATGAGTTAAAATAAAAAATGTTTTCATTTTTGAATCACCCGTCAATCGATTGCCCAAAGAGAAAAGTGAGAGCATGCTGGTGAAACATCTAAACGATCGCTTACATAAAACAAGAGCCTATACGATAGTCCTCGCGCCTAAACGATCGTCTACCTTGCGTCTTAACGATTGCGCACAGTCCACTACATGATCGCATAGCTTCTCTAAACGATCGTATAGTGTGCCGATTTAGCTAAACGATCATTCAACAAATCCTACACAATCGTATAGCTTCTCCTAAACGATAAGCAATCTGCTATGCGATAGCGTCTTTTTCCCTCCCATTTTCTTATCGCCTACATGATTCGTATTTCCTCCTTCCTCTACCAAATTCACCAAAGACCACCCTTTGGGTTTTCACTCCAAGAATACCCGGGGTTCTTTAGTGGTGGTGTTGTCCGCATGGCGTTCGTGTCGTACGGTTGTTTGTGCTGTTGTTGTTGACGCTGTTGCTGGGCATTGGTAGATCGCGTGGAGGGTTCCGCTATGTTGAGTTCCAAAGTGTGAAGAACGTCTTCAACTGGTATGGAACTCTTTCCTTTGTTTTTATCTTGTTCTTAGTATGCCGTTAATTAAGGTTTATTTGTATAACTGTTTCTTGAATGTATATTTTGTATTTCAGTCACTGTGAGATCGGAGTGATCTGAACACGCTCATGGAACTCTTAGATATGAGATCCTTCAAATGTATATGTGGAAATTTTGTCACAATGAATTGGAAATATCTGCTTCCACTCATAGGTACTCTTGAATAAGAGTTCCACGGATCCCTCTCGGGCCAATGAGAGGGTGGGGCCTCTTGTTCAAGACCTAGATTCAACACTTAAGAGAACAACCTTCCTCCTATCCCTAAATCAAGTAGGCGTGAATTTCGTCTTGCACCTTATGTCCCCAATTATCTACCCGGTCTTACCCCTGAAATGGGAGGCTTAATGAGTCGGCGCTGTTGAGCCAACACTCACCCATAAAAATCTAAGGATAATTCTGAATAAATAGGAGTTCATAGTTAGCTCAGGATTAAGGTCAAGTTACCTAGGTCATCTAAGTGAAATAGTCAGACTTAAATAGTAAATAATATTATAAAGTAAGAGTGACTTATTTCTTAGTCTGATTTTATGAAAACTCATTGCACAAGACGCCCCCACTCCTCATGTCACCTCATGAACGAATCAGGATCACTTCGTTTGTAGCACTTTACAACAAATTGTAACAACTACAGAGTAGACCGCATCCGATAATGTTACCAAAATAAGGTACCCAACCTTAGTCATATGCTATAGATCCTTTTGGCTATTTATTCGAACTTGATCCATTTTTATATCTCTACATAAAGTTCAGGTATTAATATTATAGCTATGGATCTTAGTTAGTTTTTACAAGTGCAATTTACAAATTCAATAACAACTTTATTGAATAAATGTTTAACATCTTTATTGATAATAAAAAAAAATGTTTAACTCTACAAATTTCGAGTTTTGTGACATCCAACCCAACAATAATTTGATATAATATTTAGTAAAAATAACCGAATTTATTTTTTTTAAAAAAAAAGATATAAGATTTGGTCTAAGATTTAGAAAGTTTATTTTAACTATATCTAAGTAGCCGGATCTTGGACGAGATGGACGAGAAAAACGATTCTAACGAGTTTTAAAAAAAGTGGTAGTTTTGTAATGTGAAAATTTAAAAAAGTTATTTCTGACAATTTTTGTAATAGAAACCCAACACTAAGTAGGCAATAAGCCCACTTCACCCTTTACTATTGAGTCAACATATTCATCAAGAAACTTCATCTTTTTCTTTTTAATCCTCGATTGTTTTCAATGTCTCCCCAAAGAAAATATTAATATTAAAAAACAATTAACAATTCTTAATTTTAAACAAACTTACCAATTTGGAATCTTATCAAATCAGAAATTTTTATTCAAATTATAATCTACATAATCGGTCAAATTTAAATAAAAAAAATAAGTTGGATAAATTTTGAATTTGTTTTGAATCAAATTGAATATGGACATAATAAAATTTTTTATACCATATATCAAATTCCCCGGTCTATTTTAAAATTCTATTCTAAACATAACCCAAAATTTGGATAGAATTTAAGATTAATCTTGAACTGAATTTGTGCATATTTTAAATTTTATCTCATATATATATATATATATTCAAATTCAAGTTGTTTAGGATTATCCCAAATTAAATTTTTTTGTTATATTCGTATTCAATTCTATATCATGTTTTAGTGAATAAAAAATTAAAAGGTACTAGGAACATTCAAAATCAAATCTTTAGTCTTGAAATATTTGATTAAAATATAAATTTAATTGTATAGTGTACAAATTTAAGAATTCCTTGTTAAACAACTATGCACCATAAATACAAACTATTTAATATTATACACCCTAAATACAAATTATTTAGCTCTAACCTTGTCAAAACCAACAGAACTCAATTGACATGCAAGTGTATTAGTAACCACAAGAACTCTGGTTTAAATTTTTCTACTCCCAATAATACTGAAAAGAAAAAAAATTAACTCCAAACTCAATAACTTAACTTAGCCATAGTATAAATTAATTTAAAAAATATAAAAATCAATGAATTGGGTTAATGGGCTAACTTAGAACAGTGACGGCGAAAAATGAGATCCAGCCCACACGAATATTTCGTGGGCCCACTATAAGAAAATCTCACACGCTAAGGGCCATTGGGCCGGTGATTAATTACGTAAGCAAACTCGCCATCCTTAATCCATGTCGGAACTCGTAAAGGTATATATATATAAATAAACACGACAGTGCCAATTTTAATCGAATTAATCTACGAACGAATGCTTGTTTCATTCAATTCGCACTTGAAGATTTGTTGAAGGAAGTTGAAGGAAACGACTGCGAACCACAATGGTATGTGTTTTTGTTTATCAATTTCTAGGGTTTTTTTTGCTTTATGATGTGATTCAACGTGTTCTTACAAATCAGGGTGTGGAATCGATTTTGTTCGATCGATCTTTTGCCCTATGTTGGCGCGATTATCATTAGTTTTTCCCCCCATCTTATTTCGAAAGAGCTTAGCGGATGCATTCGGGAATAGAGTCTATAGGTCATCGTTTTTCCGTAGGTGAATCATACGATTCTGGTAGTTGTAGTTATTATCTTTCACAATTGTTTAGGTCGGGAATCGTAGAGTATGTTGTTGGATTTAACCTGAAAATTGATTGTCTGGGATGGTTCTTGCTTGATTTATGCCAAGTAATTTAAGGGCGTCATGGAAAACTAACTTCAAATCCGTGTTCTATATATGTTTTTCCAACTCATAATTTTGGAAGAAGATGAACTTCATGTCAATTTGTCAGAACAAATTAAATCCTGAAGGGTAGACGATTTTTTTTTTTCAGAAAAAAAACAGTTAATTAAATGGTTTATATAGATATGTTGGTTACAGATCAAATGATTAAGACAATCGAGTGATTTTGGTCTAAAATTATGGAATTTGTTGTTGGATTTGACATCAAAATTGATTTTCTGGAGATGGATCTTGGAAGGATTGTCCAAAGTAAGTTAGAAAAAAGTCATTTGTTATTCAATAAAGTTGACTCTGTGATTAGCTATGCAACTTTCCTTAAAGTTATAAATTTTATTAGATTGTATTTCATGTGGAACTGTTGCCTGGGAAGTCACAACTTGGTAGTCGAATTGGATCATGTATATATGTATGTTTACAATTTGTTTTTTGTTCAACTTTTCTACTGCATCAAATTGTTGACTTTTATTTTTAGAAAAAAGTTAAAGGAATGAATTATAAATATATGATTAGCAATTCATATCGAATTGTTGGGGCTTATAAAACCTTTACTGTTTTGCAATTTTCAGTCTTCGCTTGCAGCTGCGAGAGCAGACAACTTTTACTATCCACCAGAATGGACCCCAAAACAGGTACATTTCTTATTCAATCATATTAATGCAATGTGCAATAACTATTCTCCAAAGGAAATATCCTTATCCTAACATAGATGCCCCGTTTTTCAGATTCTCACTCTGACTATTCCTGTTTCAGGGGTCTTTGAACAAATTTCATGGTCAGCATGCTTTGAGAGAGAGAGCAAGGAAATTAGATCAGGGCATCCTGATAATAAGGTAGGTAGCTAATGAGAACTCATCTTTCGAAAATTTTGGCTTGGGATTGATGATTTTATTTGAAGGATGGGGAATGGTGCCAAGGTGTCGACCTTTGGTGCTTCGACACTGTTGCCTGGTTCCCTTTCCTTTTTAAAATAGGGGTCATGTTATTTTCTTGGGAAAATAGAGAGAGAATTTTGTACATGTTGATGATTTTATTTGCGTATTCAGTTCTCTAATTAGTTGGAATGAATTGCTTTTTTAGGTTTGAGATGCCTTACAATATATGGTGTGGTGGCTGCAACTCAATGATAGCAAAGGGTGTTAGGTTCAATGCGGAGAAAAAGCAAGTTGGAAACTATTATTCTACAAAGGTATTGTTCATGGCTGATTGTAACATATTTGACTTCTGGTGCTACGTTTGATGGTTTTATTATGCAAAGAAAGTATGACCTCGTACTTTGACACACACAATGTTGAACCCTATTCTTACCAATCTATATAATGCACATACATTCTTGCCTAGTGTTCACATGAAATATTTGTTCACTGATTTTTCACATTTTTCTTGGTATGTTTGATTTCTGCTCCCTCCCTATGTATGAAACTCTTTTGGTAGAGCATTTCTGTATTTCTGCTGCTTCCTAATAATTGATAACTATAAACTTCATTAATTGGTATTACCGTATTAGGCTTTCCCCTTGTCTTCGTCTCCACCAGTGTTTTTTATCCAGTGATATACGTGCACATCGTTCTGTTATGTATCATGCTATTAAGTATTTGTACGAGACTTCTCATTCAGTCTTTACATCAATTATTAATTTCTCAGCAGCAAACTTATGTTATCAACAATGATACTAACTTTTTAGTTATTAACCTTGCTATCCTGACCATGACCACCGGATTGGAATAGTGTCTTACTATCTTGGAATTCATGATGATGCACAGTTTGGAAATTGAGTTCATAAACTGATTTATTTTTTTTCCTCCTAGAATCAATAGAAGTGCTTAACAGTTTTTTTTTTTTTCTTTTTTGTAACTTTGTTCTTGTGGATGGATTATAATTTTTTTAGAAGAACTTTAATATACAATTTGTACTAAAAAAACTTCAACATACAAATTGGTGAATGATGATTTCTCGTGGTTGTAACATCCTGGCAGAAAAAAACATGATCAGTTTCTATAGGCCATTCTAAAGAAAAGCTTTCAGAAGTGGGGTATAGAAATCACACCCAAACAGCTCTTGAGTGACTAATATTTTCTTCTTGCTTCTTTCAGATATGGAGCTTTACTATGAAAGCAGCATGCTGTAGACAAGAGATTGTTATTCAGACTGATCCAAAAAATTGTGAGTATGTGATTATTAGTGGTGCACAACGGAAAACTGAGGAATATGACATAGAGGATGCAGAAACCTTTGAACTCCCTGCGGATGAAGGTGATGATTGTTAACACTAATAATATTTATTTATCAGTGCCATTAAACTTGAACTTCTTTTCATTGGGTTTTGTTGTTAGATCTCCTGGTCTTGGAATTTACTGACATCATCATGCACATCTGTAAGATAGTCCCCTAACATATAATGAAGGAAAATACTTAGTTGCATCTCGGGCATCACCTATCTTTGTGTATCCCACTAAGTTGTCCAAGCATAATTTGCTATGTGGCAAAGTCTTATTTTGAAATATTTAAATTCTTTTTTGATGTGAGTGATGAGAGGGGAAGCATCGAGATGGGTGACCCATCTTGGGATGCACCCGAGTATTACCCTATATTGAAAATCTGACGGTTTAATCCTTCATAATGTTATTTAACCCTTTTGAATATATTTTCTACAGAAAAGGGTAAGCTGGCAGATCCATTTTATCGACTTGAACACCAAGAAAAAGATATGCAGAAAAAGAAAGAAGCCGAGCCGGTATTGGTTCGCCTACAACGACTCTCAGATTCTAGGCATGCAGATGACTATAGTCGGAACAGAACACTTCGAGCTCAGCTCAGAGTATGTCATCTCATCCTTACCATGTTTCTCACCTCTATCTGTTCTGCTTTTAATTTTAAATGGTTATATGCTAATACACTTTTAATACATCTTCTCAGAGTCAAAAGAAGAGAGTTGCTGAAGAAGAAAATGTTTCTAGAAAGATGGGCCTCGGTATTCGATTGCTTCCAGCAACTCAAGAAGATTCTGCAGCTGCAGCTCGCATGAAGTTCTCTTCAAAGTTTGAGAAGAACCATAGGGATAAACGGGCATTGATTCATGCTTCTTCGATATTTAATGGATCATCCACTTCTTCCATGCCTGATAAGAAGCGATTGGACCTGGAATCCAAGAGAAGGAAGATCTGTGCATCTGCGGCTTCAAACATTTTGACAGGTAACTTCAAGCCATCATCTTGGTCACGAAGTGCAGCTAATTCAAGCAGACTGGAAGGAACTTCTGTCACTGCCAGACGATTGTAACGTGAATGCTTTTTTCAAATCTAGGTCTAGCTCTATCTCGTTTCTTTCATGTATGTACATAGATTTTATGTTGGCGGGTCTACCTGAAGTTTTTTTCTAGAATCCCATTGTAATATATTGTGTTTCATTTCTGGGAAGGTGCAAGAATTCTTTAAGATTGAAATCGAAAGTTGAATATATATCTTCATTTGCTTCGTATAGTATCTTTGTCACTCTTCTTGTACAATTCTTTTACTTGATGAATTATTGTCTGCTGTGTATTATTATTGCCGGTGGAGGAGGGGATATCGAGATGGATAGTACCACCAAATCCCAGTTAATATCCCTCGGTTAGACCACAATTTTATTTCTTAAAAAACTGCTGCTACATCGTTGTCTATGAAGGCCAAAGTTGCCTACCATGGACACAGAACTTAGCAATGTCTTTACTTTACCCTGTTAACAGTGACTGAAGTAAAGAGAAACAGGCAGCTCTTTAAAAATCTGGCAGTTCTGTTCAGACTTCCTTCACTTTTCTGCTAACAGAAGATTTTTGCATTAAAAATAGGATATGTTGTTCTTAGTTAGATCCTGAATCACCACCTATCACTGACCGTAGGATCACGCAACTGTGGTTTACAAATCTTAATCCAAAATAACTAACCTGATTATGATAAAAGACAGGACAGTCAAGAGCTGCCGTCTGTCAGTTCATTTCCCGTACAGCCAAAGTTTCCAGCCCCAAGAGAGAGGAGAAAGAACCCCCTAATTTAACATCTCTGCATTTATTATGGGATGCCCTTTTTTGGTTTGATAATGCAGCGCTTTCCATGTTCACTTTCTATTGAACAGTCTCTTTCATTGTATTGTCCTGTTTTATGGGTTAGGATCTGAGCGTGTGCTTTTTACTTCACATTCTATGTGGGCGGTAACCAAGAATATCTGCATCATATAAATTTTTCCAAGCTTTCAGGTCAGTACTGGTTAACAATCTGTTTTCTTCCTGTTTTTCATCCCCTCTCTTTCTCACTCATAAAGTGAATTGTAGTTCTGATTAGAAAAACTTTGATATCATTACTACTCATCTGAGTTTCATTAATGTACTTCAAAGAGGGAAAAGGAAGCTAACTAGCTTAAGATCCAGGATCTGTACATGACAGAGATTGCTCACATGTCTAATATTTGACTAAAGCCGCTTATATTCTACAAGTCTCTCACTCTAAATCAAATTTCAACAATGTTTCGGAGTGATTTTAAATATTCAAACACAAAACACCAGATTATGTGATCGTGCAAGTTGCAACCAAAAGGAGCTGCAAAAAAGAAATATGTCACGTCAACTTCAAATGCCATGCCTCTAGGTTGTGCTTGACTTTTTAGGCCTCCTATCAGTCACTTTGGCATATCTCTGTTTCTCCTATCCACGTATTCTATTCTGTGTAATATTGTCAGTCCTTCCCTTCATGTTAGCTTCTCAGTACATTACACTTTCGCTTTCCTAATTAAGTTTTTTTTTTTTTTTTTATTGATCTTCCATTTTCTTCAAATAGTAAATAAGTTCATATTGATATCAATGGAGTCTTGCATAAAGTGACGGTTCCTCCTGAAGTTTCATATAAATGGCAACCCACACAAAGGTACTTCCTGCTTTGATACTTTGCTTCTCTATTACTTTTTTTTTGCATCAGTAAAGAGATGGTTCATGTTTCCATATATTTTCTTGAATTGGGCAGTTTTCTTTCATGTTTGTTAATGAGATTTTGTTGCTGAATCTGAGATACTAAGGGAGATCAGTAGCTAGAATATACCAACAATTGATAGAAAATGAGAAACAACTCATGTTTGAGATAAAACTATTATTTATCTTATAAAGTGTTTACATGGATTTCTTTTGGATTTTTTAATTTTTTGAGACATAACAGCATAAAACCCGACACAACTACCCAAGGTCCAAACATCAATCCCTCTCAAAGATGAGGGATAAAATATAGGAAGGAAAAAGCTCTCTAAAAAAATAAGAAGATCTAGAAGAAGATGGCAAAGCTGCTAGATTATGGACAATTTTGTTTTTTTCTCTTGGGATTTTATAAAAATTAGAAACATTAACGGAGCAAGATAGAGAGTCTCCTAAACAAAAATTAAGTCGACTCTCTGATTCAAAAACTTTGATGATGGAAAACTTAGCTCATAATCTTTCTTACTTTTAATTGAAATATGTGTTCGAGCCAGTATCAACACATCTTCTTTTTGTATTAAAAAAAATTGATATATGAAACCAGGAATCTAAAGTCTTTTTGCTAACCATTATTCATTTATTCACTCTCTACTATATGAAAAGTTTGTTCTTATCATGCATGCTCAACTCTTTGTTCTTTCACTACACATCATGTAGTGTTAGTTTGGTAGACTTCGAGCAACAACACATTATTTGATATAGTTAAGGCGACCGGTCAATTTAATTTGTACTATAACATCATTTTTTTCTAAAACAGGATACGTTACTAAACTTCCTTTCAAACAATTTTTCGTTTATCTACTCTTTATTTTAGAGTGTTGTTCTGGTTTTAAGTTCTGAATTTGTCTTTTAAAGTATATCATTCAAAATTTGGTAGAGCTTTCTACTCGACAATAAATCAGATACAAAATACACTATATTTAATTTTCTTATCATCTAAAAAATTTCTGGTTGAGATCACCCTTTGCTCAGCTAGGCATATGAAGATTTCATCAATATAGTTAAACCTAGGGCATCAATATAATAAATACTTCGTTAATTTAGTTGATATTATTTAACTAATATAATGGTGACCGTGAATACTAAAATTGGCTAATAATAAATTTATTTACATGAAATCATACTTAGTAAGACTACAAGAATAATGTTCATAACACCCACCAACAATAATGAGAGTGACTAATTTTTTTATAAAAAAAATGTTAAAATATATAAGAAGCTATTTTTTTAAAAAAAATTAAATAATAGAAATTAAATTGAAAAAACTCCAACAATAATGAGGGACTAATCTATATTTAGGATTTTTTAAAGAAAAGAAAACTTCAAAATGTTGATTACCAAACATAAGAACATGAAGAAGCTAAAAGGAACTTAAAAAACTAGAAGAGAATTCTCTAACATCTTATATGCTTGGAAAGAGATCTCATATCTTTCAAACAAGTTTGGGCTTCAAATTTGGCTAGCTCATGATGTATATATATATATATATATATAGAAGTAAAAAAATCATGTGAATCCACAAAAACAAAATCATGTGAATCCACAAAAACATTGTGGATATGTAAATTGACCTCGCTAGCTAGGGGTAAAACTTTAGTTGAAACATGCGCTGGAAATGGATTGTATATTGTTTCCTTAGTTATTAATTTTGAACCTGAAATTGAATAGAAAAATAGTTCAGAAATTTTCATAAGGTTTCAAAGCCACTGTTGAAGTTCATGATGCCCTAAGTTTGAGGGACCGAATTATATATTCTCCGTTTTATAACTATTTTGATTTTAATTTTTTTGTTATTTTCTAAGTGAGAATTTGAACATTCATATGATGAAATTATTATCAAACGAGTCGAGAGAAAAATGGTCATTACCCAAAGGACACTGATAACTTTAGTAAAAAAAGAAAAGGATGGACACAATAGAGATAAAACCTAAATATATATGTGTACAAATTACAAGCTAGGGCAACCGATGGATTCCAACTCCATTATTAATTCAAGTACTACAAAGAAAAATTAAAGGGACTGAGAAGACAGCTGATTGATGAATATAGTTTGCCTAATAAAAAATAATAATAATAACATTTATTCATTGCAAAGAGACTTAGGAAGAACATTATTTAATTTCCAATATTAAACAATACCTTAAGTACTTCTGTCTGAAGTTACAAATTATAAAGCTTCTCTGCACTTGAATCTGGTACCAAGGATTTCAGTTCTTGCATTTTCATTCTCCATAGAAGATCAGCACACCATCAATTTCATCTAGTTCCAGCAATTTCAAACCTGCAAATTAGACATCCAGATGATTAAGACTATATTTGGTTTAACCGTTTTAGTGTTTAATTTTGAAAAAAAATTGAAGTATTTGACAATCACTCAATACAGTTTTTTAAATACCTTTTAAAGTGTATTTTAAACCGTTTTTATCAAAAGTATTTAAATAAGAATGACTTTTTAGAAAAGCATTTTCTTTTCGGTAGTCAATCCAAATAGGTCCTAATTCTTTTTTATTTAATCTTAGTATTTGGTCATAACCATTAATTATTCGCTGAAGCATATATTTTGCTTTGTCTTTCAAATGAAAGTGGCAATCTTCTAATGAACATATAAGCAAATATATAACATCGACCAAGAGGTTAGGGTGGCCATAACACATATTGTTGAACTAAAAAAACAGCTCGTGGGATACATCATAAGCCCTAATTTTTATTTTTACTTTTTCTTTTTTGTGGAAAATTCAACCAAAACTTCCATGGTTTACAATTATTGAGTCAAAATTAAAATTATATACCATAGGGTTCAAAATCTGATGTAAATATCAGAATAGTTCTGAAGATTAAATATAAAACATTTATTAATAGGTAGAAGAATGGGGTTATTATGAATTCTAAGTTCTGCTACACAGCTCAGAACAATAGGTTTCAAAGGAAATTTTCAAATTTTATTTTTACCTAATTAACCACTTCCCTTAGTTTATTAATTTTAATATTAAACATTTACTCCCTCCATTAAGTCTCTAAACTTAAACAAGTATTAATTAACATTCTCAAAACTAAATTATAAGAAAATTGACCCTGAAGAACCAAACTAACAACTTTACTAAATTCAATTGACAAGATATCTATTACTATCTCAAAATAACGTTTGAATTAAAAGTAAATAAATAGATAAATAAAATAAATATTTTTTTTTGGAAATAAAATAAGAAAGATCTACCAAACCCTAATTCTGGAAATTACCTGCAGGTGATGCTTTCATGGTGTCCAAGGACAGGGTGGCCATATCCATGGAAGAATCAGGAAGAAGATGAATCTCATCAGAGCATATTTCCTTTGAAACCCTTTTATCCTCGCACTGATTACTAATCAAAGAAGCTGAATTTTTCCCTTTTGACCTCAAAATTTTCTCATTTTCACAAATTGAAACATGTTTCATCTTTCTTTTGGTGCTACTAATTTCTTCAATAACATCTCCCATTTTACAAACCCCATCTGGGTTTCCTTCGAAATCTGTTTTTGATATCTCCAAACCGCATCGAATCGACTTTGCCCTCGTTCTCTCTCTGGCTCTGGCTCTTGCTTTATATCTGGATTCTTTATCAACAATCCTTAATCTCCTTCTCTTTTTCCCTCTAGGTACTGCCTTATCATTATAGACTGAAAGTTTTGTTACAAGAGTAGAATCACAAGAGCTTTTACGATTGGCCTCTGATAAGTATTTCTCCTTGAGCTCCTTAATTGCATTTCTTGATTTGGTAAAAAGCCACTCCACAGTCTTGCTTGCTTTATCAAATCCAAGCATATCTTGTAGATCAAAGAAATTTCTTGCAATTTCAAGTGAAAGCCTCATTCTTCTATCTCTTGGCCCTTTTGAAGTGCAGATCTTGCTATGTCTATCCTTCTTCTTCATCCCACTTGATGATCTCTTTCTAGAAATTATGGGCTTTTTCGGTGAAGTATGATCGGTTTTGGCCTTGTTTTGGGAGGAATTTTGGGATGTTGTTGTTGCTTCATTGTTGGTGTTATTGGTACTTTCAATAAGCCCAATTTCAGGATCAAAAGAATTGGAATTATTACCAAGTAATTGGTGTTTTTGAGAATACAAAATGTGCCCCAAAATGAATTCTTGATGATCATCAAGAAAAGGGTTGAAGTTGTAGTTGTAATTGTAATTGTAGCAATCAATGAGTTGTAAAGATGGTGGGTGGTTTTGTTGTTCAAATAATCTAGACATAGGGTTTTGATTTTGATCATGGATTTGGATGGACTTCTCAATTGAAGTACTTTCATTCATAAATGGAAATGAAGAGATTTGATTGGTGTTAGAAGAAGCAAGCATTTTCCAAAGAAATGGATGATGATGAGTAGTTGGGGAATTTGTACAAAAGAGCAATCCAAATTCTAGTCGGGAACACAAGGAAAAAAAATAAAAATAAAATGATGAAGAAGATGAGAGAAACTACATATTCATTATTGAAGTATGATCATATTGACGATAAATACCGTCGATTATCATAGTTGGAAAGTAGTACATCGTGTTAATTTGCATTCATGTTAATAATGAATGAATTATGAGAAGATTATATGAAACTGTATTGAGGAAAGAAGAGCAGAAGAAATGGAGACATCTCACGTGATTGAGGATAGAATTGAAAGCAACTGATCGAATTAATTTTAAAAAAAGGAAGTGACAGAGACGACTGAGAAAGAAAGGACTCTTCCAAAACGAAAACATTCAAATAATATTGGAGAGTAGAGTGGACATAACTGATATTCCTAGAGAGAGAGGGCAAATGAAAAGGGAAATTTCTAATTTGAATGATGAATGAAAGACTGCCAAAATTATGTACATTTCAGCCTACTTTAACCTCTCTAGGTAAAAAGGTGAGTTTTTTTTAGGTTAAATTATAACAAATATCCTCCCAACCTTGTCTTTTGTTTGAAAATATCATATACGTTCAATAGTCGTAATGTTACAATAATACTCCCTATCCAAATAAAATGTTTCTGAACTATTCTTGAAACAAAAATTATGAAAATGATGTGTAAACTGTGTTTTATTCCTAATGATTTTGCAATGTTTATAAAATATCATGACATTTTTTTAAAGAACGGTGTAGCATAGTCCCATACATTCTATTTTTCTTACCTAGTAAAAAAACCGAAAACAAAATTGGCACATGTCAGATTTTTATTACAGAAGAAGTTAGAAAGTTTTTTTTTAAAATTTATAGTTTATTATTATTCTTATTTATGGAGTAGGAGACTGAATGTCACATCAAAATTCTTTGACTGCTCCATTTTTAAACTGAAGCTACGAAGACTCATTTTCGCTGCCAAATAAAACAAGTTAAAAGCCAAAAGAAAAATGTATATGGATTAGTGATATATATATATATAGGTCATCAAAACCATTATTTACAAGGCACTACAAGTTCTAATGAAAAATGTAATGCCTTTGGACTTTTGAATACCAAATTAAGCCCTTCAAAAACATCTAAAATAACATTGGTGGCTTTAGTACAACAAAGGTGAGGGTAGAGCTAAATTAATTTGAATCTTCTTACCTGAGAAATAAAGTACATGTCTTTACTGCTCACCTATATTCAAAGGTGAATTTGCAGGCACCCTAATTTTTTTTATTTTTCCAAAAAAATAAAAAGAAGCTATTTATAGCCTCTTTTCTTTTCTAAAATTCTTTCTTTTTAGACAATGGTAATATAATGTTTAATACATTAAAAAAAAAATTCTTTAGAATTTAAATCAATGTCTTTGCTTAAAATTTTAACCTTATTTGATAGAAATTGATAGAAGTCTATCGGTGTCTATCAATTATAGAAATTGATAGAAGTCTATCAGTATTCATCAGTATTTTTATTTTTTTTTTGCTATTTCTGTAAATAGTTTAACACTTTTTCTATTGGTGAAAATTTTCCTAATTTTTTAAACAAGGTAATTTCTAAAAACTAATTAGAAATACATCTTCTCAAAAAAAAAAAAAAAAAAGTAACATAGCAATTTGTTTTTTTAAAAAATTAAGTTAAATTATAAGTTTGGTCTCTAAATTAGATAAGTTTGTATAAAAAAAATTCTAATTAATGTATTTTAAGTCTCCAAACTTTCAACTTTGTGTCTTATAAATTCCAAACTTTTAAAATATCTAATAAGTCACTGAAACTTCAATATTTTGTCTCTAACAAGTCTTTAAGATATTCAAAATCTTTATGGATTAATTGATCTATTAGATTTAAAATCAAATCTCTATATCCCTACTTGTTCATTGTTATAGTAAAAAAAAGGTAGTTCGACTCTCGATATTTGAATTCAATTTTGATATAAAAGATCATTTTATTGGACAATCCAAAAACACTCGAACGTCGATTAATTAAAGCATAGCTTAACTAATTAAGACATACCATCAACCAATACTTGATTGAACAAAAAAAGAAAAAAAAAAGAAAGAAAGAAAGAAAAAAAGAAAAGAGACCTCCATTAGTTTGTCTGTGTATATATAAATATGTAAAGTAAGTTAAATGGCATACAATTCTCCTTTTCACTTTGCCAATAATCTATCAATTTTGATGATACACTATAATTATAAATCTTCCCCATAGTCTTTATTGTGAATGAATGATGTTAACTTTATGAAAATTTAATGCAGCCTTGTTACATGATCAAATATTACATGTCCAATTCACATTAACTACATTAATTATATGTCATCTTTTCTGTTTAACTCATCAACAATTGAGGTGACATTTAACTTTTAAGCAAACTTTGTATATGTATATGAAATTGGAGGCAGAAATAGAAATTGATAGGGGTATTAGACTTAGTCAAAGATCTGAAAAAGCCCTAAATTAATACCAACTATAGAAGAGATATATAGAGTGTGAGGAGGAATCTGTAGCCATCATTTTTTTTTTCCATTTGTAAGGGTAATATCCAAATCTAGTGCTTTTTTGTGGCATACATTATTGCTCCCTAAAAGCCAAACATTACAAAATCAAATCTTTCTAACATCTACATATTGCTTTTCAATTATATATATAATTCCAAGGAGCCTTCAACTTTTTCATATAAACTCCATCTAAATGTAATTAAAATCCTCTAGATACCTGAAATAATGGACTTCATGGCCCAAAACTCACAAGTTTGGGTTTTGAATTTGGGCCATCCTCTTCATTTTTAAGTTCTCACTTTCTCCCCTTTCCCTCACAAGGAAAATGCTATTTAATTTGTTTAAATCTTCTTTGGTGGCTAATAATTCAAGTTTAAAAATGATCAACTATATCATAGAGATATAAATAGAAATTGATTTAGTAGTTATAAGTGGGATAATTAACTATGATAATGGAATGAGAGGTTGTAAAGAAAAGAACTCATCTTTGGATTTTTTTAAATTAAATTTAAGTAATGTAAAAAAAAAAAAAAAAAAGTTTTGTAAGTGGTAATTGACAAAGAACTGAGGTGTATTGCACTGAAAGCTGAAGTGGGTAAGTGTTGATCATGTTTAGTTCTCTGTGTTTGTAGTTAAACCAAAATTAATATTTAATTTGATTGAGATCCATAGTTTTCAAATATTGGTGTGCCAAATGTTGGGAATATATAATTAAATAGTTGTTCTAAATCTAAAATTTGCTTCAAAATATAAACAACTCAAAACTTTATAAAAGCTAAAAGCTATCAAAGGGGAGGGGTTTTTTTTATAAAAAAAAAAAAATTAAATGATTGCATCCTATATAAGTCCCAATCTTATCAATTAAAGGACAAAATAAAGCATATTGTTGTTTGGGTTGGATTTATATGTACTCTGTGAATAGGGTATTTTTTTTAGTGGAGTGTGTTTTAATTATTCTATGCAGAAACTTGGTAGCCCCAAATGCCCACCATTTTGGAGATGTGTATATATCTTGGTATTATAATTTAATTTTAGACAATTTTTTTTTCTTTTAGGAGAGAGGATTTTATGAAACGTCACTATATGGGTATCATTGTTTAATTTTGAAATTTTTAGTTGTTTTAAATTCGAATGGTGGAAAACAGTGAGAAATTAAATTATGTGTATATTTCTGGAATATATGATGTAGGTATATATTATGTCGGTTGTTCTAAAAATATCAAAGGGACACGTCACGAGTAGAGGGACGACACGTAGTAATCCACCGGGACTTTGGATGGAGTTGATTCGACGTGTCATTATATTTTGTTGTTTGGTGAAGTACGACATGTCGTGTGGAGATTGGATTGGAAGTTAGGGCTGTTTTTTTAGACTCTTAAATCTTCATGCTTCTTTATGAATCTACTTCGACTTCTACCTACCCCAACAGGAACAAGGAGTTGGTTATATAATTCTAAGTTATTATAGTTAAGTTATAATAGTTTGTGTTTGGAGGATAGATTATTTTAGTTTAAGTTATAATAGTATGTATTTGAGGTGTAAACTATTTTAGTTTGAAAAAAATAGTAAACACTGTAATAAAAAATAAAAAAATGATAAATGTAAAATAGTAAAAATTATACCAAATAGTGAATACTGGAGTTTTGAAATAGTGTTGATTATAGCTAATTAAGGAATACAAAATAGTATTTACTGTAGCAAGATGTGGTTATTATAATCTTAGGATAATTCTTATCCTAAACACACCCTAAAGATTTTACAAAACGTTGTCGTATCATTTGAGACGTTGTTTTGTAACAATGAGATGCTACAATTTTTAGTTTTAATGGAGTTGAGTACACTCGCATGACATTAATTATCTATTGTGGTAACATTGAGATACTATGTACATGCATGTTTAATTAATTCTCTAAATTCCTAAAAATGGAGGGAAATTTTAAGCTTTGCTTAATTCTTTAAAGTTTTCTTTTAATTTATCATCAGTAATTTTAAATATTCTCACCAACTGTTAGGGTATAATACTATCATTGAAAGGCGATAGAGGAGATGAAATTGGCGTCGCGGAAACAGGCGGATTTGGAGGTGATCACTGTGGTGGCAATGACGACGGCGAACTGAGTGGGGAAATAGCTACGACGGGAAGCGCCAAAGGAAGAGATGAAGACAAAGTGGATGTTACAAAGTCTTACAGGTTCAGAGGAAGCAATTGATGTTATAGGTGGTGGTGGATGTGATGGAGTTATGGGCTGGGCATTTGATGCAATGGGAGGCGACAACGGCAATAGAATTGGAAGGATAAGCCATCGACTGAAATGAATTAGGTGCAGGTGATGAATTATAATCGGTTCAAAATAATTGAAAGTTTTTAGCACATATAAATTTTTGGATGATTATATTTTATCTAATTTTGTTTAATCCATCTTTTTTTTAATATTTCGTGCATAATTTTTTGAAAAAAATACTGAGTGTGGATCAATAGATATACCAGATTATCCTAATTAGGTTGACACAATCTTAACACCTCATCATATCTAATATTTTGTGTATGATTAGCCTCTCTATTTGTCTTTAAAAAATTATTTTAGTCTTTGTTTTAAGAAAAACCATGTGATAAAAATATGTATTTATGAGATAAGATATGACATGTATATTCTTTATAATAAAATTAAATTTTAAACAAATAATGTTATTGTAAGTTAAGATGTATACACCAAGCAACACCTCTTAAGATTTATATACATATCAACCAAAGTGGGCAAGTTGTCCAAAATTAAATTTACTTCTGAATTGGCCGCATAATTTCTTGTGTTTTTATTTTTTTAAAAAAAAATCATTAGTGAGTATGGTTATTGAGGCTGTGCTTCTTATTGGTGGAAACAACCTATAAATATAATCAAACATAACTAAAACATCCTTAATATGTACAAAAATATATAAAGTATATAAGAATCTTATATCACAACTTTATTAATTCAAATGTTGCTTCCTTCCCCCATTTAATTAATCACTTTCATATATTATAGATTATTAACTGATTTGTATACTTAATAGTCCTCGAAATATTCATGTCAATGAAAAAGTCCTCTCATTTGTCTTATATTGATTCATTCAAGAAAGATTATATTACATCAAATATAAATAAAAATATATCGAGTATTAATTAGTTAACCAGAAAAATTCCGATATTCCTATGTAGCCAAATACCTGTCAAAATATTGCCATATTTTTACTTTTTAAATCTCATTTGATAATCATTTGGTTTTTTATCTTTGTTTTTGTTTTTGAAAATTAAGCTTATATCGTCCACATTTCTTATAATGATTTGCATCTTTTTAAGTACAATGGTTGATTTCTTAACTAAATTAAAAAAATATATTTTTTGAAAGCTACTTTTTTTAGTTCTCAAAATTTGGCTTGTTTTTTTAACCAACGGGTGAAAATTAGATAACAAATGAAGAAATTTGAAAATAGAAGTAGTGTCCATAAATTTAATTTTTTTAAAACAAAATAGTTATCAAACTTGACTTATTTTTAAAAAAAAAAAAAAAATTATCAAAATTCACATTCTTCCTCCCAAAATATATATTTTCCTCCAAGAGAGAGGTGATGATGAGTTGTGGGTTTAATTTAGAACCTATCTATGATTACATTTTCTTTTCATAATTCTTGTCTGTTTTCCAAAAAGTAATAAAAATGAGCTAATTAAGAAGCAACAAGAGGCATGAAACATAAAAGGGTCCCTTAATTAATTAATAAAATTAATTTAATTTATAAAGTTGATTTTGTCTCTAGACACATCAAGCCTTCTTGAGAACTTAATTACATTTTTATGTGTTGCCCAACAAGCTCATGACCAAACCTAACCATTTTATAGAAATTAAAGTAACTAAACTTATAATCCCTTTGAAAAAGAGAGAGTTGCTTGCTCATTTCATGAAGTCCTTTTTTCTTTGAAACATGAAGAAGAAAAGCCAGCCAGCTAGCTAGCTCAAACCCTAGACATACAAATATATTTTAGTTAAAGGGAAAAAATAAAAGAAAAAGGAATATAATCATGAAAATATCATAAAAATTTGGTTAAATTTGATACAATACATAATTACAAATTTACAATGTCTGATCTTGATTGATGATACAAGAAAAAGAGTCATGAAGATCAATAATAAAAGTTAGGAAATGAGATTTTCCCACCTAAATGGAAAGGAGGAAAAAGGAGGAAAAGTTGATAATGAGTTTGCAGAGACAAATGAAATGAAAGCTAAGGCTTGATGCAAAGGAAATTCAAAACAACCGTCATGATAAGTGAAAAAGGCCAATTGGTAGCCTTTGTGTAATTATATACTTCTGCAAAGGCAAAAGGGTTATAAGTATAGATTGGTTAAAAGGAAGCAACGTCATGACAGAGTAGGATTGATGTCATTATAAAACCCACCAAAATGGCCCTTAATTTTGCTCTCGTGGGTTGTGGAGAGGCTGGCTAGTGGGAAGTGAAGTTATCATCAATCCTTTGAATGTGACTTTCATATAAAAAATTTTACACAAAAAGACACACCACAAACACAACCCTAAATCATTAGCATGGGTGTTAATTCATGTGCTCTAAAGATTTTCCCAAGATACAATCTCATTCCTTTGCATCTAGGTAGTAACCTTGCTTCTCTCTAGTTTTATATACTTATCTTTCAGAATTTTGGGATCTGATCTATTTATCTTTATAATGATGTGATATGTTTATTTTATACATAAATTCTTATGATTTTGCTTTTAAAACCAGAACTCAAAATGTTTCATATCAATAGAGGGACTTTATTTGCACCACTTGACAATCTTACTTATGTATACCTATTATTATTCTCTTTCTTCATTACTAATTAATGTGGGACTTTGTTTGCACCTAACAATCTTAATTATCCTTGAACAAACTAGTTCAACCTTGAGAGCTTGATGTTCATCCTAAAGCACATCTAATTCATCTCATGTCAATACTCAAATGGAGTACAAGCACGACACAAATCACACTTGTAGAATGTATGATGTACTCAACTACTTGTCGCACTCTTAATCTATCTTCCCCTCAAATAAAGATGTTATTACTTACTTGTTGCTCCAAGGACTTTTTGGTTTCATTCACACTATGTCGATTATGGAGCTTCTTTAATTCTCTCTTTGTTACTAGGTTTAGATCAAGACTTTGCTTCTACCAATTGATAAGCACAATGACAACGTCCAACAATGGTATGATATTGTCTACGTTGAACATAAAACTTTGTGATTTTACATTTACAAGAACCACTCCAAAAATCTCATATACCAAATGAGATAATTATCCTCATTTATATATTCATGATCATTCGCTTCTCTATTCTTATGCATGTGAGATTTTGATTGCACGCCTAGCATCATCCACATGAAAGTTGAGTGAACTCTTTTAACCAATGCCTTAAAATTAGATTTTTTTTTCCTTTTGTATACTACATTTTTGTGCTCTACCAATTGTCCAACTACTGTTTGTCACGTGTTCAAAATTTTCTTTTTTTTTTTTCTTTCCTTTAAAAATCTTAAATTTGAGTTTTTTTTTATTGTGTGATTAACGTGAGTTGCAAAAGGTAGATGTGGTGGAGGATGCACTCCAAATATTGTTTCCTTAATTATTAAGTTGGATTTGATGGGTTTCAAAGAAATCTTTATTCAAGTGGACTTCATTGAGTAAAGTTCATACTCTCCATATTTTTATTTACGTACGATCACTTCAAATCCAAGTGATCCACATGATTTTACATCGCGATGGAAATATTGTCCTTATTAATATATTCAAAATTTCCAACTTTCTAATAATGGATCCCATACAAAGTCACCATTCCAATCTTCACTTCAAATAGTCATTTTTTATTATCAGTTTATTTTATACTACGTCAAGAGAATTTCTCTAATTAATAATTAATGCAACTAATCTTATTGGTGCAAATTGTCTATCCATAAAGGTCAATTGCATATGAAGATTGCTTACATTGTAGGGTAGTCGATAATATATTTTTTTATTCAACAAATGGGGTCTAACTATCAAGTTCTAGAATAAAAGATCATATGAATTATTGTTGAGTTAAGCTCATTTTGATGGATAATCAATAATGTTAACTACTCTTTATCACATCTCTAATATTTTTCCTATTGAATAAAGATTTCCTACTAGAATATGTTTATGTGGGATAGAATTGACATGCCACAACTTAACCACTTGTCATTATAATCCTCTCTCCACATACTTATAATAAATAGTATGATTTAATTATTTTTGGAGACACATAAAATTTTAATTTGCGTTATTTTTTTTACTTACATAAAAGACCCTAGCTAATCTAATAAATATCCTTTTTCTTTATATATAATATATACACACATACATACACACACGTGCAAGAATACTTTAGATATTTTTACAATATGAGATGATATCGACGATAGAAAAAAAATAACGAAATGACGAGACTATGTATACTAATATCTCTACGATATAGAGTAATACCAATATGTTATGATAGAAATAAAATAAACAAATAAAAAAATAGAGAACAAAAAGAAATCGAGAACACATGAAAAAAAAAAATAAAAAAATAAAAAAGGCATTCCAACCCAACATGATAATAAAAGTGTATATATATTCTCCTCCGGTGAAGCTGAATCAAATCATGAAATAATTAACCCAAAGTATGAAGAACACGTAAAAATATACTTATTAGCCTTAAACTCAAAACTAACACAATCTAGAAGTTACAATATTGCCTCTTAGTATCTCACGCCACAAACCACACTATAAAAGATCAAAACGATGACCTTCTCTGAATTCTAATCACAATAAAGATGAATGCATAATATTAAATTGCTCTAATGTGTCACAACGCTATATATGAATTTTTGAGTCGAGCGTTTTTCCTAGCATTGAGTGAGCCATACATTTTTTTCTTTGAAAGCATTGTGGTGGTATTGAAATACTTACTTATAACTCTGGTAACAAACACCACTACAAGAATTCTTGTTTTTCCCGATCGAATTTCTACCGACACCACCAAAATCATTGGACAAAATGATTTATCTCAATGAACAGATTTTGTAAAATAATTTTTTTAGTGAGCCACCTTCTATCATCGCTATAATAACCTTGGCATTGACAAAAGATCCAAAATTTCACCATCAAAATGGCATCTGAGACCCCCTTTCACAACCTGCAAAGACTTTTTAATGCCGATGGAGCCTTCTCGACGGTCTCTGCCAATGATTTTTGCCGACGGTCCAAATGACGTTGGAAAAGGTTTTTTCAACGATTTTTTTTTTTATTGAAAAAAAGTGTAATTTCTCGTAGTGAAACAATATTTCATATACATCTTTATATAAAAACGTAGCATTTTACTCTCCAACAAGGTCTCAACGAAGACAATTGGCCCAACAATTTAGCATATTTAACGCATTTAACATTAAACAATATTGGCCAAGCAAAGGTTTACCAAATTTCACCTTCACTGGAAGTCAGAAAAGGGAGTCTCCATTTCCACCGAATTAATAATGTATACTTTTTGAGTTGAATAGAAAAGTCCTAAACTTTGAACATCTTCAAAATGGCATGATGATAATAAAACTCACAACAAACCCATTATATATATATATGTATATAGGTAAAAGAGAATTTTCACAGATAACCATGCAAGAACACCCGTGCTCTAGAGTCTTTCAAACTCAAAAGAGAAACAAAAGTTAAAGCCAAAAGAGAGGGAGAGAGAGAAAATTAATGAAGAGGTAAAAAAGATCAAAATCATGTACAAGACAAATAGACAATGGTGCTGACCAAAAATCAAAGTGTTTGTACTTTGATACAGCTTCTTATTGTAATTAATCAAAGATACAAAAAAAGAAGAAAAGAAAAGATGACTATTTTTTTCCTTTTTCTTTTCCTTGAATAACCTCTTTTGATTGGATGTGACAATATGCTTAATTAAGACAAAAACTGAGTTATTCTGTTTCTATAACCATATAGCTCAACAATAATATAATTTTGAAAAGGAGAGGAAAAGAAAAAGAAAATAGTGAATAGAAGTTTTAATGATTTTTGGTTTGCTTTTTGTAAGCCATGCTCTGCAAACGTAACTGTTTGATTACCAGAAGTTGCCGGCCAAGACTCTTCACACCACACGCCTTTTTAATTCTTCCATTTCTTTTTCTTTCTTTTCTTTTCTTTTTTCCTTATGTGTCTTGTTTTTGCCGCAAGCCAAAATGGAGCACATTTTTTTTTTTTTTAAAAAAAAAAAGGTATAGAAATTAATTAATTAATATATATATATATATATATATAGGGGCAACCAAGTTAAAAGAAGCAAAGAGGTAGGGCGCATTGTAGCCTAGGGTGTAGCTAGAGGTTTGATTGTCTTGTGTATAGCATTCGGCTAACAGTGGAATTTGTGAACAAATTAAAAAGGGCTTGGAGGACCGTGCATTGTTTCGATAAAGTTACTCCAAACATCTATTATTCCCCTACTGCCTCCCATTTCACTATCTTTTTTATGTTTACCTCACAATTATGTTATGAATCCCTAGGATGTGATTCAAGGATCTCGTATTGACTAGATAAAAATGTATCATAAATGTGAATGATAGAGTTTGTCGCTTAATTCTGGATCAAATAATTTAACCGTTTTTATCGTATCGTAGTGATAGTACGGGTCGAACATAAGAAACCGTTGAATTTCTCATCTAAATTGTTAATAGTCCTAGGTAACCAAAAAAGGATTTTTGAGATTGATTGATTGCAAGTAAATTGAATTGCATAAAAGAAAGTAATTTGAAAGTTATGATAACATATAAAAAAAAGGCCTAGCTTGAGTTATTGTGAAATTTTCCTTTTTAGTATACTCGTTCATCAAATTATCACTTGAATTAAGTATTTGTTTATACTTAAAACAAATTAATTAGAAAAATTAATTATTCATCATATTTAACTAATTAGTCCAAAGAAAATTGATGAAAAACATGTGAATTCAAATTGACCTAATTGCATTAAGATCCAAGGCAACGTTAAGTTGAATATTTATTTTCAAGTGCCTAATCAAATATTCATTTGATTCAATCCTAGGTTGATTAGAACAATGCTTAACGTTATCGACTCATAAGCTAATCTAACCTATTGCAACTTTTTGCAAATTAACATACAATTATATGTCACATATTATACGTTAATCTAAAGCAATAACCATACAATCTACAATTGTCTGACAATATAATCATAATCTAACATATCATAATTGAATCCAACAAATACAATTAAATTCGGCTCAAATACTCACAAATACACGAATAGGGAGAAAAATCCTAAAACCCAAGCTAGAATGAGTACCTTAGCCCATAATCTTCATGATGAATATCAAGAAGTCGTTTTAGTACATCAAAGAATCAAGAAACGGAAGGAAATAGAGAGAAAACTGTGAAAATTCAGCTGGAATCGAAACAAAAAAAAAACCCTAGGCGGCCAAATTGTGTTTTTAAAACAATCGAACTGGCATCACGGTGCTGACGGAAAAACGTGGCATGATACTTCGAAGTGTTGCAGTGCCAATGACATTTCACCAAAACCTCCCTTCGGGAAAAAAGTATCGAGCAAGGCGCCTAGTGGCGCACTGCATCATGCATGTAGGGGCAATATGGTTATTTCACCTCTTCTTTCCCAACAATTGAGCTCTGCTTTGGCCCATTTTTGCTCCATTTCGTCATAACGCCCGACTCTACCTCCCAGACACTCAAAACCTATAAAATCATCAAAATAAACACGTAAAATCTAGGAACAACCTCGAATTAAGTGGAGCAAGATAGCACATTTTCAGTGCTATCAAAGAGACTGTTTTTTATTAACATGAGATCGAAACAAAAAGAAAATTCGTCTTAAGGGTTGTTGTGACAGACACAAAATCAACAAGCAAAAAAAGCGTGAAAGTGTAAAGTTAAACCAATAAATGATTGACATAGAAATTTATGTAGTTCACATTAGCTACATCCACAGACAAGGAGAGAGCAGACTATTACTAAAAGAGAATATCATATAATACATATACATGCCAATTATGAGATTAGAGGGTTTATACATGATACCCCTCTGAACCCGAAGACCAAAATCTTTAACGATACTATCAAGATTTTTTTTAGTGAAGTAAAAAAAAAACCATTTATTTATTTTAGAAAGTTGTTCGAACAATCCCTAATAAGATATTAACTTTCAACAATTTGTTTTTTTTCAAGGCATTAATGTACCAACTTCATGTTTTAGTTTAATAACTAAGAGTGAGAATCGAATTGTCGATTTTTAGATAGTAAAAAGTATTTTATCTATTAAACTATATTTGAATTGGTATTTTCATATTAACTCTTGGTATAAAAAGGGGTTCATAACCACGAATAGACAAGATGATATTAAATTGGGAAAAATGGGAATGTCTTTTTAACACTCATAATTACATATGTTGTCTTGAAAAACTAGCTTGAATTTTTCGCTAAGAAAATGTTCCAACATGGTTTCTTAACGTTGATTGAAAGGCACTCCCTTAATCTAAAAGAAAATTGAGTAAACTAATAAAGATTATCTTCTTCTATTTCCCATAAGCCTTAATGAAGAAAGGTTGGTACTTTATGGTATTAAAAAGTCATTAATTTTGATATATAAAAGTGTGTACACACCCATAAACACATTTCAAAATGAGCACCCACTAGGGATATCAAGATAAACCCAACATGATTAATGCACACAAAGATGGCTGAATCCGAGAAATTACTTTTGTGTTTCTATGAATGAATGAGAGAGAAGAGGGGAAAAAATAAAAGAAATAAGAGAAAGAGAAGGATATGGAGTGTGTTCCGAGACACAATGATTACATGGTCTTAAGGAAGCAGAAAGGGTTGGCGTGGACTTGGCTAAGAGTATGGAACAACAATATGTGGGCCTCAACCATGCTTGATTCAAACCGCTAAACCAATAATACTTTGAAACACTTTAGGATATATTCATCTTTATAATATCGTTCCAAATTCGAAAGTATTTAGGAAAAAAAGTTTTTCACGTACTTAAACAAGTATGTGATCTACACGAGAATCAATGTAATCTAAGATACACATAAATATTTTTCAAGGTAACACTAACAAGGAAATAATATAAAGTTGTCTATAAAACTTGTTTTGATTTTTATACTCATGATCAGTTCTTTTCTTTTGGTTAATATCTAACTTTAGTTTTTTTAAATTTTTTAGAATAACTTTTCAACTATTTAAAAATATAATTTTAGTGTTTGAGAGTCATTCGAAATAAACTTTTAATTTTGATTTCTACACTTCCAAACTACCTCCAATATTCTGATTACAAAAGAGTTCACTCTAATAACATTATTTCAAGAAAAGAGAAAAGTAAATGGATTAAAATGGACTTTTCTTAAAAGTAATATTATTAAAATAGTCAAAAAGCAAAAAGAAAATATAAGACAATAAAGTGGATGTCTTGGAGGTTCAGAAATAAAATGGGAAAATATATAGTAATTAAAAAAAATAAAATAATAAAATAATAAACATAGAAATGTGAAAATAAAATAAAATAATCAAAAGGGGAAAGGAAAATTTGAAAGAAAAAAGGTTATAGCCAAAGGCAAGCTTTTTACTACAATGATCTTCTCGGCCCTTTTTTGTCATTGTTTGGTCGACAAAGCAATGTTTTTGTATGTTCACTTTCTTTTTGTGTTCGTGTTTTTCTCTTTAAGCATTCTCTCTCTCTCACTCACACATAATTATATTAAACACACATTAAACTAGGCATTAATCAAAAATAACCTTACATTATATATTAAAAATGGGGTTTATTCTTTTTGTCATATGCATATAATAATGTGAGTTATTTTTTAATAATTATAATATAAAAGATCTCATCTTTTTCTCATCTCACTCTCTACAAAAGGTATAGGGGATGGACAAAGAATAATGGCGTAAGATGAAAGTAAAGCCAAGAGAGAAAGAGAGAGAGAAAGAAAAAGCTCTATATATTGGAATGGTGGTGGGGAGAGATTTTGCAGAGAGATATAGCTAGAGAGATTACTAAAAAAAAAAAAAAAAAAAAAAAAAGATATCCAAAAGAAAAGAGAAGACAAAAGAAATTCACAAGGAGAGTTCATAGAGATATAGATAAGGATTTAACACTCAAATTCCAAACCTTCTTTTTCTTTATTTTTTCTTTTCATTTTCTTGTTTATTTTTCTTATTAATTAGCACAATTGCATAGAGGGAAAAAAAAGGGGAAAAAAACCTTCTTTTTTGGGAGTGATATGTGTGGGGAGGATCAAGAAGAGGATCATCATCAACAACAACATCAAGGGGAGTGTTCACAAACAATTGAGAATATGTTTCAAGAACAACTTCTTCTCCACCAACAACTACAAAACAACAACAATAACACTGATCAGCATCATATGATGTATGGCGGAGATCCTCATCATCATCATGGAATTGGAAGATCAGGGTTAATTTTTCCACCCGAGGTCGTGTCACCGATGCTCCAACCGTGGTCGTCGCTTAATCCGTTTATGATCCTTCCGCCTCCACCGCCACCACCGCTACCGACATCATTATCATGTTCATCATCAGCTTATGGTAGTTTGTTTAACCGAAGACCTCCTAATTGTCTTCAATTTGCGTATGACGGTCCATCTTCGGCAGACCATCTAGGTCGAATCATATCGACCACTCTCGGACCGGTGGTTCATCCAGGTTCCACGGCTCCCTTTGGCCTACAAGCTGAGCTTGGCAAAATGAGTGCTCAAGAAATAATGGATGCTAAAGCTCTTGCAGCTTCTAAAAGCCATAGTGAAGCTGAGAGGAGAAGAAGAGAAAGAATCAACAATCATCTTGCTAAGCTAAGGAGCTTACTCCCTAGTACCACTAAAGTAAGCATTTTTATTGCCTTCCCACATATTATTATATTTATTTTCACATACCCTTTTGTTTGTTTGTTTTTATATTATCTTAAACCTGATCTTGCATTGTTATTTTGGATCAAGTTGCAATCTTTGAACATATACAATACAAAATTCCTTAAATCTTTGTCATCCCATGTTGTTTCTTTGCTTAAAAAAGAGGTTTTGTCCATGTTTGAATTGTTGTTTTTGTGGGAATGAGAAAGAAGAAAAGAGAATATATAACCGTTAATGTGGGTGGATTGATATGATAAAGAGGAACCAAAGTTGCAGTTGGAAAAAGCTTTCGGTTGGGAAAATTTGTTGGCGAATGTCAGTCAAAGAATAAAAACTATGTTAAACAATGAAAAGAAATAAAGACAGATAAAATTCAGTATTCTTTGTCAGCTTATAACCCTTAGAGTTTGCCCTTATCTATTTATTCTCTGAACTCAGCCCCACTAACTAACTCACAAAACTTAGTTATTAGCCTTTCCAAATATCAACTAATTTTTTGCTATCTTTCCTTGATATATATGGATTTTTCCTTTTTCTTTTTTGGTTTTGTTTTTGTGGGGGGAAACAATGAAAATCGTCGGAAAAAAGCAAATATCACAGTGGTCAATGTGGTCACTGGTGCTATTCATGTAGCGTTGATAGGTCTACTCCTGTCAATACTACATGTCATCATGTAGTATATGCTTTTTTCTGGGTATGATGAGGATGATATAGTTGTGCCAACCTAGTTGAGATTTCTCCGTGCACCCACTGATTCCTCTCGAATAGTATTTTAATAAAAAAAAATATACTACATATTACCATTGACAGAAGTAAGATTTTATCTATTGATCGACATTGTGTATCAATGTTGGTAACACCATCTCCCGATGTGTAACAAGATCGACGAATATTTCCATGTCGACATATCAGAAGAATGGATAATGGAACTTTTAGGTAGTAGTAGATACCATATAAATTAATAATATTTTCTAGTTTCCGTTAGTTGTATAGGGAAGTGCATCTCTCCTTGATATATATATATTTTCTTCTGGTGGGGTTAATTCACTACACCCGACATAAGGAAAATCGTCGGAAAACCAATCTCAGATGCTATATTCATGTAGCATTGGCAAATCCTACTCCTACCAACTCTACATGTTACAATCGATAAAAGTAGGATTATTTGTTCATCGACATTAGTACACATACTAATGTCGGTAACATCATCCCCCAATCTGTGGCAAGGATGATGACTAAGGGATGATGAAATAATAAATTTTAAGTAGTAGTAGATACATACCATCTAAATAAGCTTTTCTAATATATGAAAGTGCATGTAAAATGTATTATAAGCGTTTTGAGATGAAACTTTATGTTATCTAATAATAAAACTATAGAATTAATAACCGATGTATATATGTATGTATTGTACAGACAGACAAAGCATCATTGTTAGCAGAAGTGATAGAACACGTGAAAGAACTAAAACGACAAACATCATTGATAGCAGAAACAAGTCCAATTCCAACAGAAGTTGATGAAGTAAGTGTAGATGATGTTTCAGAACAAGAGATGATGATGATAAGTAATATTGGATCATCACCCAAATTTGTAATAAAGGCTTCTCTTTGCTGTGAAGACCGTTCTGATCTTCTCCCTGATCTCATTAAAACCCTCAAATCCTTACGTTTAACAACTCTCAAAGCTGAAATCACAACCCTTGGTGGTCGTTTAAGAAATGTCTTGTTTGTCACTGCTGACGATGAACAACAACAACAACAACAACAAAATATTACATCTATTATTCAAGATGCCCTCAAAGCTGTCATTGAAAAAACTTCAGGGGATCATGATTCTTCTTCAGCAAATATCAAAAGACAAAGGACCGCTACTGCAAATAACATTAATAATATCCTTTAATTTTCTTTTTTTCTTTTTTTATATAATTTTGGTAATGATCATATTCATACCATATAGTACTGAAAAATTTGATCTTTTTCGTATGGAGATAAAAGGGTGATCTTTCTCTATGATGGGTTTTTTTCTTTTTTTTTTTATTTATGGCTTAAAAAATGATGTGAGGTTTTTTTTTTATTTTTTTTTTTTCAGAGTTGCAGTGAAGTTTTTAAGAAAAACCCTAATGAGGTTTGCATGTGCTGCAGTTGTGTCCCCATTGATATTGCAAAGTGATGCAACAAAAAAAAAAGATTTTATGCATAATATTGTCTTTGACCTTTGTTGGGGTTTTCCCTTTTAAGTTGGAATCATATTGGTCCTCCCTTTTGTTTTCAGATTTTGTTGCAATATTTTTGGGTTTGTTTAATTTAATTAAATTCTCTCTCTCTCTCTCTCTCTTTCTCTCTCTCTCTCTTTTCATTTTTTGTTTGTTTGTAATATGAAGTATAAATTGATTACAACTATAATATAGAGATGAAATTACAAGTTTTTGTGGAGATGGGGTGGTTTTAGTTTTCTTTAGGTCCTTCAACTTCTAATTATCTTTTTAATAGCTCTTCAACTTAATTTTATTAATATAATGTAATAAGCTGATTTTTGAGAAAGTTTCATGTATTTAGTATATCTTAAATGTGAGTTAAACCAACAACTTTGTTTTTTAAGTATAAGAATTAAATAGACACAATAATCAAATAGCTCAAAAAAAATCACTATCAAAATTTAAAACATACACTACTTTTAAAGTTCATGCTTTCATGGATTAATATTATATTTAACATAATTTATAGAAATTACCTTTAGTTTTTTTTCATGTAAATGAGTTATTTTCACTTTTTTTTTTTTTTATTCGAGTGTAAAATATGTTCATTAACCTCTCCTAATTAAATAAAAAAAATTAATAAGATACTAAAGGTAGAGAGAGTACATCGAAATATTTCAAATAGGTTAACACATTCTTAGTACTCTCATTATACCCTGACACTAAAAGCAAGTTATATTAATCAATAAAAGCAATAATATACCGGATAGAGTTGGAGAAGAGCTCAGGAAGTTGAAAATACATGAAGGGAACAGGCTAAGGGTTAAAAGCCCTCCAATTTAACAAAATAGTAGATACATCGTAATTACAAAAAGATGAAGATTTAGTACACTCGAGAGGAGCCGAATATATGAAATGTTTGTTGAATTACAAGAATTCTTTCCTAAATAAGTTTTATATAAATGTCATGTCTGTGAATTTCAATTTTTTACGTGTCCCATTAGTTTCTGAACTTAAAAAAAGTCTAATAAAATTGTGCATTTGTTAGGGTATTAAGATTTTAATTTTATGTCCAATAAATTTAGAGATGTTAAAAGATGTTATATTTGAAAACCTTTAAATTTGTTTAGACATATCATAAAAAGATTCAATGATTTCTTGAACAAGATATTAAAGGATGTGGGAAGGGGATATATTAGATTAAAAAAATAGTAATTTATTCTACATTTTTTGAAGTTAAGTGAATATATTAGATACTTTTGTAAACTTAAGGACCTGTTTAATTAATATGAACTTAAGATCTGACAAGAAGTAAACCTGTAATTTAATTACACAGGAATGCGTTATCGAAACATTATAATTCAGCAAGGTTCGTTTTTTTTGGTTGCCAACGTAAACATCATTTGAAGGTTTGATGTTGGCTTTTATACACTAAATTAAATGTTGATGATGCCTTTCAAATAATAATGTGAAGACTTTAATAAACAAAGAGGAGGGAATTTTTGGTTAATCAAGATTCAAGATGCTAATCCAAGTAGGTTAAATAAACTCGTGGATTATTGTATTTTTAGGTTCAATTTAGAATTACTATAATAATTGCTTTTCAATTAAAAAGATATTCTTGACATAAAAACTGAAATCTAAAATGAGCCTATAATGTTGTTTAGTAAATTAATACTAAAAATACCATATCAAAGATGGCCAGTTAGTATCAAAACTGAAAATAATGTCTACCATTAGCAATAAAATTTAGAATTTAGTTCGACAAAATTACATTTTATAATTAAATATGGCTTGCTTAATTTTGTTTACCCTCCTCTCCATGACCATGACATAAATATTTCCACGTGGCATGAAAGAGAAGATCTTAACAACTAAGATAGTGACATAGGATGTGTTACTTCCGACCATTAAGATTTCGACCATTAATAGAAATTTCAGTAGTGAGAGAATTTCGATTTTTCTCCCATTCTCAAAATCTTGAAATTTCAATAGAAATTTTAAATTTTTTATTTTAAGGAATCAAACTCAATAGAAAAAATTTTAAAGTTTATAGATTTGTCTTGATTATATGAGTTGTACAGTTTCACACATTAATATATAATTTCACTTCAAAATCGAATTGATATGAGTTTTGTTTTTTTACCATCCAAAACTAATTCCAAGAAACCAGAATTTAGAAAAAATAAATAAATAATGACATTTATTTTTAACTTCATTCAAACATTTTTTTCATTGAATTTTCACATCATTTCACCTCAAAATTGAATTTGTGTAAGCTTTGTTTTTTACCATCCAAAACTTTTATTTTCAAGAAACCAAAATTGAGAAAAATAATAATATTTATTTATTTTTAACTTCATTCAAACCTTTTTTTTATTGAGTTTTATATCATTTAACCTCAAAATTGGATTGATATAAGTTTTATTTTTTACCATCTAAAGCTTTCATTTCTAAGAAACCAAAATTGATAAAAATAATATTTATTTATTTTTAGTTTCATTCAAACAATTTTCCATGGAATTTTCAATTCATTGCACCTCAAAATTGAATTGATGTGAGATTTACTTCTTTTACTGTCCAAAGTTTTCATTTAAAAAAAAAAAAAAAAAGCTTAGAAAACTATGGTCATAAGAGTAGTAATACACAACAAAACTATGGTCAAGGTAATTATTCTTATTCAAATTGTGATGGTCCTTCAAGACTCCTAACAATTTCCAACCTAACTTTCCACCAAATAGTTATTATCCATCTAAAGGAGGAAGATCATCGACGAACGAGATGTATTCACCAATAGGGTCTATATGTTGGCTATACGAGTCCTATTATTTTCATTTAAGTAACTATCTACAACATTTTCAATATAAGATGACCTAGGAGCATTACTAGATGTTCCAAAGACATCTTTTTGACATTAGACATGTAGGTTTTATAATAAATAATTTACACTTATTATTTATGCAAACATTTCATATCATTTAATTTTGCAATTAATTGTCAATATTTGATATTATTTTGTAATTATTATTAAAAAAAAAATTGCTCTTGCATTAACGTTTACACAAATATTTACACTATTATCTCTAAATATTGTTATACTTTATAGAAATGATGATTAAAAATGGTCAAATATGGTCTAATTAGGTCACAATCAAAATTTTATTAACTAACTATAACAATTCCCATCAATTTCTATAAAAATTTTCAAATTTCCATCAATATCAATATTTTCATAAAATTGGGACCTCGATATTTCCATCGGTATTTCGAACATACGTGACAGATAAGTATAAAAGATAAATGAGGGAAAAAACTAAGATCAGGAATTTAATTAAATTGTAAATGAAGGGAAAATGTAAAAATATTAAATTATCTGTCGCCCACCAAAACCGAAACATAAAAGTTGATTGGATGTCCTTATGATACCCATTAAAAGATAACTGGGCTGAAATAGTAGGCCCATCATCTTTTAAACGGGCTTTAGAAACAGGAGGCCCAATGTATTTCTTTAGTAGGCTCTCATGTATCTTTACGCACCTTTACAATTTTGTACCACATGCCTTCACAATTTTGCAACTTTTTATCCAATCTGATTGATTAATTGAAAATACCATTTTTGTCATCTTCATCGACTTATAACTAATATACATAACATCCATAGTCCAAGACAATCAACCTAAAAATAATAAAACCCATTGATTCGTTTCCCTTTTGCAATTTATTTTAGAAAGCTAAATTTCAAAATTACAGTACATTGCACCCAGTAAAACTTCCCATGACGAAGAATAAATGGAAGGGGAATTCTCGAAAATGGCCATAACAATCATATGTTTTCCAAGAACTGTTCGTGTTATTCGCTCAAAATCTCTCTTCCTTCCTTCAACGTATGAATCTAAGACATCCAATACATTTATTCAATGCTCATGGGTCATAACTCCGCAGTTAGCTGAGCTCTCTTCAAAATCTAAAGCTGCATTTGCTTATAAAGTTGGTGTGGATTCTATAAGAATGACGGTCGCCTTTGAGACGACAAACCTCATCAATGTTTCATACGAATATACATCGTCCAAGAACAGACCAGATGCCCATTGGATGGAGCTCATAATGCCTCCTTGAGATGGAAGGTCTTAGCAATGTCCCTTGCGTTGTCATATTCATTCAGCTCAACTAGCATCTTCTTTAATCGCCGAGCTAGTCCACTTGTCTCGCTCTCAGCTATGCCTGAAATATGTTTTTTCTCCAATGTTCTTCCCAGCAGCAGAACATAATCTACCAATGGTTGCAACTTGTGACTGCAAAACAATATTTGGCATCACATGGTTAAGTTAAATGCATTTCATAGGAGCTTATGAGCATAATTCACCACTGCTCAACGAAAGTGCTACTTCCCTTCAGGGATATTAATTAGCAAGCCAAATTTCAAGTCCAAATAAAATCAAAGTATGTCCTAAAAAAAAATATGAAACATACTGTCAAAAGGTTGAATAGAAGTATGGATATGCAAACCTGCGATCCCCGGTGATGCTGGGTCCTGTCCACACTCCTGAAAGAGAAGCAATGATTCTCTCAGTTCTTGTGACTGCATCATGGATGTTCGCCGCGATACTTCTAACGTGAGGTAGAACTTTCCCATACAGGAGCTCTTCAAGAGCAAGCTTTTCTAAAATGGGCAGTGCAATGATTTCTTTCCACAAACATATGTTTCTCAGCAAACGAACGGACATGCCAAACCGATATGCTGCAATTCGAGCAGCATTTGGAACAGCTTTCATCACAAGTGCATTCCAAGTAGGAACCTATTATTTTGTAAACATGGTCCAACATTAGCAGATATTTATGGAATAATACATTGAAGATCAAACATGAACGCATCATCGCTCACAGGGCAGTGCAATTGAGGGTATATGCATTCAATTTACAAATAATTTCAGTTTCCCTAATAAGATGATAATAAAGAAGACCATAATACTGAGAAGTGCAAAACCAATTTCATACCATAAGATCTTCAACAGCACTTGACAAACGGGTGCGAATAACAACCAATAGTTCTGTAAGAGCTTCACTTGATGTTGGAACATAGTTAGTAATCAAGCTTGTAGCAAAAGCTGCATTTCTGGTTTCACGTGTGCTAAGCATGTCCCAACAGTGAGCAATTTCATGGTGCAATATTGGAAGTGCAACTTTTTCGACTAGTTCTGGGACAAGGTTAGCATCCGCATCATTTGGAGCAAAATCACCTCCATCCTCCGGCATACCATAATTGAATAGCAAAGAATGCCTGAACAAATCAAACTCAAGACGGTTAAACCAGCAATTATGTTCATTGGAGAAAACTGCATCTACCATTGATGCTCACTATACCTACTGAAAAAAGTTAAAAAGCTATTTAAATAATTAGCTCTATAATACTTAATAATATCATACCAGTTCATATCAAAGAAATCTGCATTTTCATGTAGGGGGTCCCACTTCAAGAGTTCCAATCTCACATAAGGAGAAAAGATAGCAGGAATGCTTAATGACATATAAGCATCTCGGTATGTTGCTGAATAATCTTTCTTCCATTCTTCAAACCTCTGTTTCACCACAGAAAGTTGGGAAAACTCCTCAGCTGCATCACTAAAAATCTGTTCAGCAGTCTGAAGCAATAAATCACGGTTTGACTGGTATGCTGCACTATCACTATCACTCTCATCAGTGCTAGACTCTCCTTCTACTTTTTGATGGCCATCAACCTCTGTGGATGCTAGTCTCTTGGAATCGTATTGAGATCTCCGGCGTTTTCGAGCCTCAGCTCTCCGCTTCATATCCATACGTTTCTGCAGATTTAAATCTCTACCAAACTCATCTAACTTAGCCGGTAGATTTGCCTGTTCCCTTGATGAGGCAATTGCTGCCTGGGCTGCACTTGTGGCTGCAGCAATCATGTCAGTGCTGCTCCCTTTCTTATTCAAGATTGACGTAGCTGCTTTTACAGCCATTTCTATCTCCACCATTTCATCGTCATTATCAGCTACTCTTCTTTCCACGACAGTAGAAGCACGTTCTTCATGCAGTTTCTGCATTTGCTCCTCGAGTTCCTCTATGAAAGGAGCTTTATGCTGAAGACACAGAAGTACACAAAATAGGTTAATTAAAGAAGGGAGACCACACTACCTGCATTAAAAAGTGCACCTAACGTGGGACCTTACATCTCAGAAATGCAGATACCTCCCATTTGCAAACAATTTACCTTACAGACAAACATCCCATACGCTCTAGTGCAAATGAAACCCCTTAAACACTTTAATAATTAAACTGTACTACTGATGCAAAGAATATCTCTTTCTTCCTAATAAAAAATTCTCTACGCCTTTGTAACCAAACTTCTCCCTAGCAACTTAGGATTCTCATAACCTTATGGGTTCTTCCACTATCGTAAAGATTCTACTTCTCTGAAGCCCTTTCATAAATGCATCCCAGTCTAAGTGGAAGTCCAAGAGATGCAAAAGAAGTTGAAAAACTTGTTCCACAAAAAAAAAAAAAAAGGAAGAAGAAGAAGAAGAATCAATCATGACATACACTTCACTACAGCAAGCTTCTCAATCCTTCAATAAACTACCAAACGTCAAACTTCCGACTTTTTTCAAGGTGTCGCTACTTTGTCTTTCTGGTTTGATTCATGCCCTAGCGTCAAACTCGTAACTTAGATGCCTTAAATTAATCACGGATTAAGTCTCGGTAGCTAACTACCTAAAATACTAATATTTCTGCAACATCGTGTTGTAACTTGTAAGATTAGATACAGGTGCTGCAAATTCACAACATAACAAAAGCTGGCCATTTATAGCTCATATAAAGATACAAAAGGCAAATGTAAAACACCCCATTTTGTTAGGCCCTGTCCATTTAATGCGTCCATGACATACAACAATGTTCAAACTTCACCATCGTCCACAGAAAAGAAAGAGTTACGTTTAAGTGTAGCCAAACTACTTTAGAAGGGCTTGATTGCATATTCATAGATTTTATGGAACTTAGAAACTAAAAAACAATCAAGCTTTATCTAGCTTGTCATAAATTAAGTTTGAAATAAACCAACCATAATTTGCTACACGTTTCTAACACTTCTTAGCAGACATGTAACACACAACCAGATATAATCTGCCTCTCTCAATTCTAGTTGAACTCATGACATACAATTACAATTAACATAAAACATGCAGCGCATACGATAGGATATCCATACCTGCAAAAAGTCACAGATAATGGAAACAAAGTCACGAAGCTTTTGCATAAATATAAACTTCTCCCCAGCAGCAGAAAGAGCCTTTTCAAGCGCTGTGATATTCAATAAAGATTCAGACAAATTTTCATCAGTCTTCAACACCGATGATGCAGTTCTCCGATAGGATTCCTGAGTATAAAAGAGAATGAAGGTCATGTATACACAGAGATACATATGCACTTTATGATAACACGTTATTTTGAACTTAAGCCATTCATAGTAAACTACACTCCAAGCAACCACACTATGGCATGTATACTAATAAAGTAAAATAGTGAAAGCCCTATTGACTCAAATATCATTAAACATATTCCTAGAAGCACCTGTGAGTTTCACGGTTATACATACACAGCACAAGACCGAAATGAAGGGAAAATAAGTCATTAAATGTTGATTTGAAGCTAAGCATACCTTCAGCCTCCCCATATTATCTTGCATAGCTTTTTTAGCAATCTCAGCTTGCTGAGATATCGATAGCCCATCCAAACCCTGTGAAACACCAACAGAACCTCCTATACTTGTAGCCGTAGACATGCTAGGCACCGAATTATACCCAACTGTAGTGGGGTAAATCAAGTTTTGCTGCTGAACACTCTGAACAACAGAGACACTAGTGCTCTCCACCCTAGTAGAACCATCGTCCATTCTCTTTCCCAGTCCCTTCCTAAACTGCTCCTCCTCCCAAATTTTCTCCTCCTCATCCTCGTCGCTGTGCTCAATAATATTCGTTCTTACCCCGTCATTTCCCTGCTCATCAACTTCCTCAAACACGCCCTTCTTCGAGCTCTCTAGCTTCCCTCCAATCATGGCGATTCTCCCCGGAAACTCTGCCTCCTCATCGCTCAACTCCCCCGGCGCGGTACGGTTGCTACCTGCATCTAACGATATATAATCCGGCGCTGCAACCCCAGCCTGTCGCATACGTTCCCTTTTCGCGCGAATTGCATTTATGGTCGCTTGATCGGGAATTGACGACCCAGATGAATCCTTTCCTCTGCCAATCCCCATTGAAGCCATTCGAGCTAAGGTGTCTTCCTTACTCCTCCGAAGCGAACCAGCGCTCTTCGCATTACTACCCCCTTCTTCATCCTCGGAGGTCGACTCTTTAGCTTCTCTAGCACTGTCCGGGATTTGTTCAGCGGGCTTAAGAAGACCCTTCAAAACAATGACAGGTTCGGCAGAAGGCTTAGATTCGGATGAAGGTCTCGAGCTCGCAAGCGTGCGGGTATTCTTCTGCAACTCGCGGAGGGCCTCCTTGGTATAAGTTCCAGCTTGAGGCTGCACATTGGAGGGAACAGAAGCCGGAATTGAAGAGGAGTGAGCGATGCGATCCTTTAATGCAGTGATCTTATGGGTGGATGAAGGCTTGGCAAGTCGGGCAGAAGAAGGCTTCTTGGAATTGGTTGATTTGGAAGACGAAGGGCGAAGTGGGGCATCGTTCTCTTCATCACTGGCGAAGCTGAGAAGCTTGGGCACCTGAGGGTTTGCCTTCTTGGGTTTATTGGCAACGGCAGAGGAGGTGGAAGAGGGTTTTGATGAAGCGTTAGAAGCGCTGATTGAAGAAGGGGCGGCGGAGCCATTGGGTTCGTCGTCGTCGTCATTGTCGTCGGCACGGCGGCGGAAGTTTCTGGCTCGACTGCCGGACATGGTGATTGATGGACAGAATTACGATGGGGGAATTGTGTTCAAGAGTTGCCAATTGCGAAGCTCGACGGGAGTTCAGATTGAGAGCGTGTGGATCCTTGCTAGGGTTTTTGGTCCTCCATAGTGGATTCAAGACGGTTTCTTCTTTTGTACATATTTCAAGCGGTTTTTTATTTCTTGTTCTTTTCCCTTTCCCGGTTATTTTATTTCATACTTTTTTCTCTCCTTTTTTTTTTTCTTTTCCTTTTTTTTTTTTTTTTTTTTTTGAGAGAGAGAGAGAGAAATCATACTATTCTATTTTTAAAAGAGTAAATTGGAGGATCGTTGTTTATTAAAAAAATCGATTATAAAAAATGTTTTTGTATCAAAATATTCATAAATTTTCAAAACTTTCAAAAATATTTTTAAAAGAATACTCTAAGCATTAATTTGGATTGGAATAGGTTAGTGTTTTGTTTTAAAAATAGCTTTGAATTTTTAAAAGTTTAAAAAATATTCTTAATTTTAAAAAAAAAATCATAAATACCCTTATCAATAGTATATAAACAAAACAATTAATACATCATTGCAAAAATACATATATACTTTCAAAAGCTGCATTAATACTCTTACCTTAAAAAAAATGAAACAATGCTTTTACAGTCTATATCTAAACCTTAACACCTCTCCTCCCATTTATTTTCTCTCTCGTACTTTCTCTTTTTCTTTTTCTTTTTTTTTTCTCATTTCTCTTCTTATACCATTTACTCATAATACAAGCATATCACAAATACGAGGTTATATTCAAATCTCAACCTTGAAGGAGTTTGTTCTCAACTCTATCTATATGCACGGTAGACAGTTAAACTGATACTACTCATAATGAATCTGTTCTCAAACTCTACCTACACGCATGGTAGACAGTTAAACTGATACTACTCATAATGAATCTGTTCTCAAACTCTACCTACACGCATGGTAGACAGTTAAACTGATACTACTCATAATGAGTCTATTCTCAAACTCTACCTACACACGGTAGATAGTTAAACTGATACTAGTCACAAATGCTTACTCTCTTGTGTTCCCTATGTTTCCTATGTGCACATAGATCCCCGCTTATGGGCTCAGAAGCTAGGTGTGTCGGTCCTCTGACCATCCCATACGAAGGTTCCTCTCACAGGCTTAAGAACTAGCCCTCTCGGTCCCCTGACCATCTCGTGAGGTTCTGCTCTGGGATCAGGAACTAAGTCTATTGACCCTCTGACCATCCCGTTCACATATTCTCATTCTCATGCTAATTACTCATTCACAACATAAGCATATATATATATATATCCTCTATAAGATATGCTTAAGACTTAAAGGAAATTACCACCCACCTTGGTAAGGTAAGAACCTTCTTCTCTAGAAGGTCCTTGGTTTCCTCGGGCTCCCTTTTGAACCCTAAATTCCAGATTCAACTTTAAGCTAAGATTACTTGTAGTTCCAAATCTTATTTCAAGATACTTTCTCCTACAAACATGTTCTAAAATATCTCAGGAAGCTTACCTTAAAATCTTTGCTCAGAACTCCTCGTGGTTTTGCCGAAATCCTCAAATCATCAAGACTGGCTCAAGCTTACCCAAGAGCTCGACCCTTATGTCTTTTCCTCAATTTCTAACCTAATTCCTTAGAGCTTCTTCCCCGAAAGCCCTCCCTTGAAAACTAGACTCTCAGAGCTTCCAAGTGACTTAAGAATCACTCAAAATGCACGAGTCGTCTGGGAGAACTTCTTGTCCCAAGTTGATGCTACTTCTAGACTTCACTGTCCAACAACATCTCTTCCTCTTGGAACCTCTTGATCAACGCATGGCTTCCTCCGAATCTACCCTCTAACACTATTCCTAATATTTTTCAAGAGGAATTCGAGTTATGAACTAAATAGACATCTTGTGGTGGTATTTATAGGCCAAAGGAACCAATCCTTCTCATTTCTTAAAGCTTTCAACGCATGACACCTTCTTCTTTAGAAACTTTTGGAGTGTTTGCACCAAGATTTGCCACCACCTACTTCCATGTCATTCACCTACTTCCATGCCACCCACCTACTTGCATGAAGTTTAAGTTTTCTTCCTCATGCATAAGTCTTCCTAGCATAAAACTCTATTTGTCCACCTTCTACTAATTCAAACTCAACCTCTTCTTAGTATAGCCACTTTTCCGGGTGAATCCATTAACCGTGTGTAACACAAGCCTCAGCAACGCATACACACTTGGCCCATCGTCTAGTTCATCGTGTAGCTTTTGCACCCATCACGTAGCTTTGTTGTTTAGTTAATATATCGTTGTCGCTCATCGTCCAGCCTCTCGTTGTCGTTCATCGTCCAGCCCTCTCACTATCGCTCATCGTCTAATGCCTGTGCCCATCGCATAGCTCCATTGTTCAGTGATCTCTCGTTGTCTCTTATCACCTAACAATCTCGTTGTCACTCATCGTCTAGCATATAGCCTATCGCATAGCCCATGCGTCTATCATGTAGCTCTTGTTGTCGCCTATCGTCTAGCACTTACGCTCATCGTGTAGCGCTTGTGTCTATTGTATAACGTTCGTGCCTAACGCACCGTCTAGCATCTACGCTTATCTTCTAGCGCCCAAACTCATCGTTTAGTGCTATCATCTAATGCTTATGCTTATTGTAGCGCCATCGCCTATCGTGTAGTGCTTTCGTCTAGCGCATCGTTTAGCACCGCATGTAGCTACACGATCATCTGTGCGCGCAACATTTCAACACCCAGCACCTTGCGTTCATTGTCTAGCCCTCTGGCTCTCGCTCATACAGTCTTTTATCATCCCAATGCATGAGTAATCTTTGGGCAGTGTCTCTTGCCAATGCTTCGGCCAACATGCGTCCATACCTCACAAGATCAACGCATGGTTGCCCTTGGCTTCAATGCTTAATCTCTTATAACCTCTACAAACTTAGTTTCATTAGAGCCTCATGCGTTAATGTTTCCTAACACCAAATACATAGTTTTTTTTTACTTCATATATAGCCAAATTTTACTAGCTAAGGCTCAACTCAAAGCTACTTAACAAACTTATTCAAACACTTAGAAATTTTCCTTCCCTTAATTACATGCTTAAGTAGGGAAATTGAAATCCAGGTTTCACATTTCTCTTCCCTCTCTTGTCCTCTCTCCTCCACCTCCATCTTCTCTCTTGTTTTTCTTTTTTTTTCGCTAATCTTAGTTTCTTACTTTTTTTCTCTATTTTTGGAGAAAACTTAGGGTGTGTTTATATATAGTCTTTGGTTTTTCTTTATTGGGTTAATAGATTGTTTTAGTTTGGTGAAGATTTTTCACTTCCATGGAAGTTCCAAACTCCCTTTATCTTTCTTGGGACAAGAGAGAAAGAAAGTGTGATATAGAAAGAGGGAGAGGGCTTAAAAAAATAAAAGAAAGAAAAAAAAAAGAAGAGAATTTGAAGTCTAAAAAAAAATAAAAAAATCAAATAATAGGTATCTATCTCATACACATTCTTCCTTCCATTCATCTCTCTCTTTATGATCAGAGATGGATTTGATAATGGTAATCTCTCTGCCATTGTTTTGCTTCTGCCAAAATGGGTTCGGTTAATTTTGGGGACGAGAGAGAAAGAAAATGAGATATATAGAGAGAGAGAAAGTGAGAGATTTGACAAAAGAGAAAGAAACCGAGAAAATTTCATCATCTTTTTTAATTAAAGAGAATGAGAGACATTGAGAGAAAATGGAGATAAAGAAGAGAGGACAAAGGAGAGAAGAGGAAGAAATAGAAGAATAAAATTCTATTACATATCATTTTCAACCTTACGAAACACGTACAACGCAAGTAGTTCCAACTAGTTAGTTTAAATGTTGTTTTTTTTAACAATTATAGTTTTAAATGTTATTTTAAAAATTCAAACCCTAAGAATAAAATTGTAACTTTGTAAAATTTAATGACTATAATGAAATCAAACTAAAAAAATAAGTACTAAAAAATATAGGGGGTGTTTAGGGGAAGGACTATCTTAAGACTATAATAACCTCCTCTTGGTAGAGTAAATAATATTTCAAAACTCCAACCTAACTACAGTAAACACTATTTCAACACCCCCGTTTACTACAGTATTTACTATTTGCTACAGTTTTTACTATTTTACATTCATCCTTTTTTTTTTATTCTTTGCTACAATGTTTACTATTTCCTTCTCAAAATAAGGTAGTTTATACCTCAAATACATATTATTATAACCCAAACTAAAATAATCTACACCATAAACACAAACTATTATAACCCAACTATATAACCTAGGACTATAATAACTAACTCCTTGCCCCAAACAAAAACTTAGAAAATAATAAAACTTGAGAACTAGGCTCAAAATTTATTGAAAAATATATTTTTTTCCTAAAAAAGTTATAAAGTTAAACATAAGAAAACTAATAATAAAATCAATGTTGTGAATTTGAGAAGCACGACAGCGTACAACAAGAACACGAATATGGAGAAAATATAATATAATAATAATATATAATAAAATAAATAAATATAATATAATATAAAAATATATAACATAAACAAATAACGAAAGTAAATAAAATAACAAAATATGAATTTCTCCACTTTCTCCAATCTTTTTGGATTGATAACCAATATTGGAACAACAAAAGTAAATTGAAGGAGAGTTCCCACTATTTATAGGTAATTTGGCAAGTAGGCAGTGGATTACATGGACAATAATAGTGTAATATTGAGACACATGGACAATACATGGGGCAATGGATAAGTGATGCATGACCAATGAACACTGATAATAGGCATCTACATTACACCTAATTTAACATATTTATAATACTCCCCCTTAGATGCACATTATATATGAAATATGTCTCGTTAAAACTTTACTAGGAAAAAAATCTACTGAAAAAAAAATTATAGTGAAAGAAAAATAGTACATATTTCATATAACTTAATATTCTTAAAAGGTATATTTACTCCCCTCATGTAAACATCATTCGGGACCTATGAGTCGTCGCATTCCAATGTTGTATATCAGTTTTTCAAAGGTTACGATACGTAATGCCTTTGTAAATATGTCTCCCAGGTTATTTTTCGAACAAATTTGTTGTAAAATGATGTCGTCATTTTCTTCAAGATCATGAATGTAGAAAAGCTACGGTAAAATATGTTTTGTTCTATATTATTTAATATATCTTCATTTGATTTGAGATTTGCATATTGTGTTGTCTTCGTATAATATCGTTGGAAGATTTTTACTAGAAGACAAACCATGTGTTCCACGAATGTGTCGAGTCATTGATCTTAGTCATACACATTCTCAATTAGCCTTGTGAATTGCAAGAATTTTAGCATGATTTGAGGAAGTAGTTGTTATGGTTTGTTTCACTGATCGATATGATATAGCAGCTCCTCCACATGTGAATAGATGACCTGTTTGAGATCTAGTTTTGTGTGGATCGGATAAATATCCAGAATCTACATAACCAACTAGATCAAAATTTGATTTATTTGAATAAAACAAACTCATGTCGATCGTTCCTCGGAGATAACGGAGTATATGCTTAATTTCATTCCAATGTGGTTTTGTTGGAGAAGAACTATATCTTGATAATAAATTTACTAAAAATGCAATATCTGGTCTTGTATTATTAACAAGGTACATAAGTGCACCAATTGCACTAAGATATGATACTTCGAGACCAAGAAGATCTTCATTATCATCTCGAGGTGAAATATATCTTTCTTTCACATCTAGTGAACGAACTTCTATTGGAATGTTCAATGGATGTGCTTTGTCTATATAAAATCTTTTCAAAACTTTTCCTGTATAAGTTGGCTGATGAACAAATACCACATCTGCTAAATGCTCAATTTGTAGGCTAAGGTAAATTTTTATTTTTCCGAGATCTTTCATCTCAAATTCTTTCTTAAGATATTCTATTGCCTTTGAAAGCACTTCAGGAGTCTCAAATATATTTAAGTCATCAACATATACAATTATAATAACAAATCCTAATTGTGATTTTTTTTTATTATTAAAAACACATTAACATATTGGATTTTTTTTTTATATTTTTCTTTCAACAAATATCCATTTATGCGATTGTACCACACTTTTTCTGATTGTTTCAATCTATATAGCGACCTTTGTAACTTTATTGAATACAATTCCTAAGAATTTGATTTATATGTTTTAGGTACCTTCAATCCTTCTGAGATTCTCATATAAATATAATTATCAAGAGATCCATAAATATGTTGTAACTACATTCATAAGATGCATATCCATACTTTCATACACAGTAAAACCAATTAAATATCTTAGTGTAATTGCATCCACCACCGGAGAATACGTCGCCTCATAATCAATGCTAGGTTTTTGTGAAAAACCTTGTGCAACTAGTCTTGCTGTATATCTTGTGACCTCATTGTTTTCATTTATTTTCCTCACAAATACCCATTTGTATCCCCTAGGTTTGACACCTTTTGGTGTTCGAACTATTGGTAAAAAGATCTGACATTTTGAGAGTGAGTTTAACTTTGCATATTGCTTCTTTCCACTAAAGCCAATATTTTCTATGTCAACATTCTTCAACAGATTTTGGTTCAGAATCTTCATTTTCAGACATAATACCAATAGCATTATTATATGCAAAAATGTTGTCAACAACTACACGAGTTCGGTTCTATCTTTTTAATGTCATGTATTCCACCTTCCTCATTAGTCATGTCATAAATTTCTTCATGGGTATTTACATCCCCAACCAAGTCTTATTGACTATTAATTATTTTTATTTTTCATGGATTTTCATCTTTGGAACCATTAGTATACCACGTTTCTGGTTGTTCCAGAATCATTAGTGACAACTTGTTGTGTTGGGATATCAATTTTCGATGGAACATTTGCAGTTGGTATATGTGACTTAATTACTTTATTTGCATCTATAAATGCATCTAGTAACCGATTTGCTATATTTTGCAAATGAATTATCTTCTGAACTTCCAGTTCACGTTGATCTGTATGGGGATCTAATAGAGACAATAACGATGCGTTCCATATAATTTCTTTTTCCAACTTCTTAATTCCTCCCCTTAATGTTGGAAATCTTATCTAATTAAAATAGCAATAAGCAAATCGTGCAGTAAATACATCACCTGTCAAGGGATTGAGATATTTGATAATTGATGGGGAATCATATTCGATATATATTCCTAACCTCCATCGAGGGTTCATCTTAGTACACCATGGTGGAGCAATTGGAACATATACTGCACATCTAAAAATTCTCATATGAGAAATATTTGGCTCATGACCATAAGCTAATTATAATGACAAATACTTATGATAAGATACTGGCCTAATGCATACAAGTGACGCTGCATGCAAAATAATATGTCTCCATACAGATATAGGAAGCTTAACTCTCATAAGTAATGGTCTAGTAATTAACTGCAAACGTTTTATGAATGATTCTGCTAAACCATTTTGTGTATGAACATAAGCTACATGATGTTCAACACTTATCTCAATTGACATACAATAATTATCAAAATCTTGGGATGTAAATTCACCAGCATTATCAGGATGAATGGTCTTAATTGTATAATAAGGAAATTATGCTCTTAACTTAAATTATTTGAGCAAGTAATCTTGCAAATGCAAGATTTCGACTTGATAATAAGTGCACGTGTGACCATCTGCTGGATGTGTATATTAATACCATAAAATATATAAATGGTCCAATTGGCGGGTTAATAGGTGTACATATATCACCATGAATTCATTCTAAAAATGCATGTGATTCAATCTCCACTTTGACTAGTGATGGTCTAATGGTTAATTTACCTTGAGAGTAAGCATCACATGATAATTCATTAGATTGAAGAATCTTCTGACTCTTCAATGGATGCCTATTTGAATTCTTGATATTTTTCCTCATAATTATAGATCCTATATCACATGATATGTCATGCTAAATTGTAAATATGTTTGGATTCATGAACGTTAGGTTCATTGTTGCATATGTTTGAATTACTCGTATATGAATATAAAATAATTCAGAAGATAAAACAGACAACTCTTTCAATATACAGTTTTTATATGAGACAGTAGATAAAATATAAAAATGCTCCATATTATTCTTTCTATCAATTTCAATGTGATAACCATTGCAATATATATCTTTAAAACTAAGTAGATTTCTCTTTGATTGACTAGAGAATGATATATTGTTAATTGCAAAATTTGTTCCTCTACGCAAAATAATATTTGCTTTTCAAAACCCTTCAATTAGGCTTGCAAAATTTGATATTATATTGATTTTTGCTTCCAACATTGTCAGTTTGGAAAATTATTTTGTACTTATAAGTAGTGTATGTGTAGTTGCACTGTCTGTCAGACATAGATCTTTTTTATTCATTTTTGAGTCACCCAACATATGAAAATGATCCAAGTTTTCTTAGAATCTACATTTAGCGAGAAAACGATAGGAACTCATGCTGATAATGTATCATGAATTTGAGGAGCACAACGTCTAACAATGAGAACAGGAATATGAAGAAAATATAATATAATAATAATATATAATAAAATAAATAAATATTATAATAAATATAATATAATATATAAAAATATAAAATAAATAAATAACAAAAATAAATAAAATAACAAAATATGAATTTCTCCACTTTCTCTAATCTTTTTGGATTGATCATCAATATGTGTGTTTTTCAAAACTCACAAAATGTTAGCAATTTGGCAAGTAAGAGATGAATTATATAGAGTGTGTTATTTTGAGACATATGAATACTAAATGAAATAATGGATAAGTGACATATGACCAATAGATACTGATAACGAACCTGTCCTAATTTAATATATTTATAATAATTAACACAAGATTCGTTTTTATGTGTGTGCATCTGTAAAATGGCCGTACACAATCAAGTGGAAAGCCCAATCATCGACCACACAACAAGCGGAATATCCAAGTCAACGCCAAGTCGCCGGAGAAAAACATACGACGGAGTCGCACGGAATCCTAACCCTTCTCACTGCAAAGGCGAAAGACTGTCGGCTATTTTTTAATTCAAACTTTCCCCACTAATCCAAATTTCCAACTTCCTCCATATTTCCTATTCAAATTTCCATTTATCGTGTCGGGAAAATTAAAAAGACAGACCCTTTCCAGTTTTTTTCATCATCACTCTGTTGTTGTGACAGGACGCGTCAAACAGTTACTGGGTCTCAAAATTTTCCCACAATCGAACACCGTTTCTTCAAAATCTCTCACGCGGTATAGAATCAAAGCACAGGAAGCAGCTGCAATTGGAGAAATAATATTTGTGGATCTCGATCTCCCCATTTGCCGTCTTCCATGGCTAGGTAGTACCCCCTTTCATTTTCATAAATTTCTGATCATTCTGTTGCTTTATGGTTGCAATCTGGTATCTGGGCCTGTTTTAACTTTGCTAATCTTCATTTGTTTCTCTGAATAGAGTTAGTTTCTTATCTGGGGTTACCTTAAAACCAAGCTTACGAGGTCCTAAATGCTAAACTTGGTTAGGTTTTCGATTTTCCTGTCCCTCTTAACAGGCTCAGAAAGGGCTTTTTTTGTGGAAGCTTGGTTCATGGGATTTTGTACAATAGAACCATGGATATACCCTTTTCAGCTTTACATTAGTATCTCTCTCATTTTCATATAATGACCTTAACATCCTTTATTTGGAGGCTTCTTATTCTTAAACTTGTTCTCATATTTCTTGCTTGGTGCCAAATGCCCCTGATATATTTTTCAGCATGTGCCTCTTGTAGAGTTTTTTGAACCGTCTTGAGTATAGACACTAAAAAAGCTTGTTCTTTGTTTGATTCTACAATTTTGTATTACTGTCGCATCCTGACAAATTGTCATATGAGATAGAGAAGTTCCAGTCATTCAGTGATGAAACATGATTTCAGTGTTCAATCAAATATATCCCTTTGTTTCTTAGTGGAGTATAGGATTGGTTTTCCATAGCTAGTTTTCCTCGACTTTGGCTTTCTTTATGCTCATTAGGAAAGTACCTCCTTCCTCTCAGGTGGACATTATTTAATCTGTATGAAAAAAGAAGGGAGACAATTGGATTAATGATGAGTTCAAAATGGCATCCAATCTGATTAAAACATTCAATTCAATCAAAAGTTCAAAACCCACTAAATTTTCATTGGAAGCCAGCTTATAAATGTACTAGTTAGTAGATTATAAGATTCAGGAATTCAAGATCAGTCTCTCTGAAAATTTTCGACATTATGATATTTGATTATCATCAAAGTTCCCAGTTGACATTTTAGAAAGAGTACCTTTTCATCACTGCATTTTACTATTTTAGCATAAGTAGTACGACACTAGACTTATAATGCTGCTAGACTATACATTTTTAATTGAATTGTTTCCATTGAGCGTGGTAACTGAATGGATGAATTTGAGGTAATAAATTGAAATTAAGCATTGTAATGGTTCTATTTTTGTAAAATAGATTAGCTTTTAAGTACACATGTAAATTATTGTAATTTGCTCACGATTCATGGCTATTTTCATTATGGGGTATAACTTGTTTGCATTATGTATTAGAGCTCTAAACAGCCCATGGTTTTGACTTCTTGGTGTTATGTTTGGTTTATGTAGACCTTCATGGCTGGTAGACAGCAATAGAATTGCAACAAAAATTAAGAGTGCATCTGGAACAAGCAATCCTCGAGGCATTGAATGGAAAAGCAACCCGAGCAAAAGTTGTCCGAATTGCCAACATATAATTGATAACAGTGATGTATAACTACTGTTTACTGTTTATTTAATAGAAAGTCACGAGGGTTCAAGTTTATCAGTTATAATTTTGTTAAGATTCTAATCTCTCTCTGAAATTCAACATGTGATGACAGCAATAAATTGAATCAACGTTCACTCAGAAGTGTTCAACTCTAGTGTTATGTATAACTTATTTTGTACGTAGTTTGATATGTAAGGGCAGCAATTTCACTCTTTTGTATCTTGTTGCTGACATGTTAATCTGGTCACTTTGGTAAATAGCATTGTCCATGATGACCTGTTTTCTCATTCTCTCCTTTCTTGCAACCTCCTGTTATTCAGTCTCATCTCATTGTAATCAATGCAATGGCTGGAAAATTTAGCTTAGCTGATGGAAGGTCTAAGTGTAGAAGATGATGGATACCTAATCATGTTGTAGCTACATTAGCTTATAGTTGGAATATTAAAAAAAGTCCAAGCGCTAAGTGGAAAGGTAGAATGATGATGGTGCTGCTGTAGAAATATTTTGGACTTGTTTTGTAATAAAATTATCCTGCCTTCCATAAGCCCATGCCCACTACGACAACTTTTTCTTTTTGATGAGGAACAGTTGAAGCTTGCTTTGTTTAGACATTCGTAGTTTCCATTTTAGAGCCGATGTTCAATACTATCCATCAAGTGAGAGAGATATCTTGAAAAGATCAGCAGTAATTCTTACTTAACCTGAATAACTATTTAATGTACTTAACATATTGCAGAGTTTATATTTCTCCAAAATTTATGTCTTAAGCTTATAACATTGTTCTCTTTTTTGGGCTGATTTGGTTGTAGTCGTGTTCGTGTTTGATACTTAGAGCAGTCGAAATCTCTTTGTTTCTAGGTTGCTCAAGAGTGGCCAGGCTTACCTAGAGGTGTAAAATTTGATCCTTCTGATCAAGAAATTATATGGCATCTGCTAGCCAAAGTTGGCATTGGTGGTTCAAGGCCGCATCCCTTCATTGATGAGTTTATACCAACTGTTTTTGAAGATGACGGCATATGTTATACCCATCCTCAAAAATTACCAGGTCAGTCATGACAAGACTAATCCTAACCCGGTTTAATTTAATTGTTTGATGTGATACTCTCTGGTTACAAACTTTTTGTTTAAAATATTGTAGGTGTTAAGCAAGATGGCAGTGTATCCCACTTCTTTCACAGAGCAATCAAGGCATACAATACTGGGACTCGAAAGCGTAGGAAGATTACGGATGATGATTTTGGTGATGTTCGCTGGCATAAGACTGGAAAGACAAAACCAGTGGTCATCGACGGGGTTCAAAAAGGGTGCAAGAAGATCATGGTTCTATACATGAGCTTTGCTAAAGGAGGTAGGGCTGAGAAAACCAATTGGGTTATGCACCAATATCACTTAGGGACAGAGGAAGATGAGAGGGATGGGGAATATGTCATTTCCAAAATATTTCACCAGCAACAAAATGTTAAGCCGGGTGAAGTCATTGAACAGGAAGTCCCTGAAATCATTGATACCATAAAAGTCGATCCCCGAACTCCGAAATCTGCAACTCCAGAGCCTCCTCGCATTGAAAGTAGATCTGTGAATGCCGATCCAGAACAAGATTCTGTTATCACTTCCACTAGTGCCCTTGCTGAGGTAGATGAAAACCGTGTCTTATTGTACATTTCCCATAAATCTAGACCCTTAAATCACGGTTGCTATATGCATATGAATCGGATTATTTTGAATTCGGATGGCCTTTATTTTCATTATGTGCAAGTTTTGAATCTGAAATGCAGAATAAAACTACTATTTTTCCGTTTAAAGGTTTCAATTCCACTCGGTTGCTGGAAACAGCTGATTTTACTGAAGCCTGACATCCATTGAAAAAGAATGTCACCTCTTGTTCCAATCTTTATATTGTTATATGCATCATCTGTTCTCTATTTTTAATGAGTGCTTATCATCAATCAGGTTCCACCAGAATTTGAGAACTCAGATAAAAACGGTATGATCAAGCCAGATGGTTGCTCCGGTGAAGTGATTGACGATAATGACAATCACATCGAGGAAGAACCAAAATGGTGGGAAGGAGAGTCACAGAACATATTAGATTCCCAACAACTTGTAGAAGCATTGTCTCTGTGTGACGATCTCCTTCAGAGCCAGTCTCCCCATAGGGATGGGAATTCTAACCATGGCCCATCGGGGAGCAAGTCTTGCTTTTCTGAATATGCAAAATTAGGACCAGAGGATCTAAAGAAGGATCTAGAAGAGTGCCAAAATCTTGTCCTTGATCCTTCAAACATCGATCTTGACACACCTCCAGAGTTCCGACTTAGCCAGCTTGTATGTCTAAATTTCCATTCTACAGCCAGTTCATTAATTTACTGAAAACATACACCATTTACCTCAACCCATTTCCCCTTTAAAGTAAAATGACATTTCTTTGTTATTCTAACAGGATTTCGGTTCGCAAGAAAGCTTTTTGGCTTGGGGTGGTAAGGCAGCAGAATAAATAACTACTGTGGTGCCCTGCCTGCAACCTTTTTGTTTTTGTGGAACTCTAAAGTGATGTATTTTGATGATCAATTTTTTGGCGACGAGCTTCAAGCAATTGCAAACCGAACTTCCTTTGTAAATTCGTGTGTTTTAAATTTCATTGACTTCGTTAAACGCTTGTAACAAACAGAGGAGTAACCCATTGTTAATTTTGTTATGGGACATTGAAAGGAACAAGACATTTGTAAAGAAAAGTGAACTGTTTAGGATTTTGGGAAGTCATTTTCAAAGCCAACGAAGATGAAGTGTAAGAAAAACATAAGTAGAGATGTTTATTAGCAAGTGATCAAGGGCGGAGCGTTGATTGGTTTGTCCATAGAAAGAAAAACAAAGAATGGTTGATCCTAAAATTTACAAGTTGAAGGGTGTGTGTGTTTTGTCCTAAAATTGCTGAATCTCATGAGCTGGCTAAGAAAATGGCTTTAGGGAACTGATGTTTGAAAGAAATGGGTGTCCCCTTGGCCCCGAGTGCGTCTTGCCGTGTCGACAGGCATATAGGATGGGTGCATTTGCGTCCACCACCGCCATTTGTATTCAAATTCAACTCCAAGGTCCCCTTCTCTCTTTTATTCTATTCCAACGTTTCTTGTGGGATTTGATAATGGTGGTCTAGAATTATTAGATTTTTTTAGGTTGAATGTGAATGAATTGAGACTACATCAGAATGTGAGTGATTTCAAGAACATGATTAAGGAAAGTTTAAAAGAATTGATTATCTATATCTACCATTGACACTCTTCTTTTCAGTGGTTAAGACACAGAAGATGTATGTAGAATGTTCAGAATTGTTTGTCAAATTCATGAGCTCTCACTTTTTTGAAAATTAACTTAATTTCTTCTATATCTGCCTCTAGACATAGCCGATCCAACGAACGTACATACTCTTGTATTATGCAATGCCAAGTTAGAATGATAATTAATCAAAACTGATTTATTAAACAGGACATCAAATAATATTATATTGGAAACTTTCATGCTTAATGATACACACAAGCTGGCCTATTTTCCAATTTCCATCATACTTTTGTAGACTACACAAAATATAAAACATGAGCCTCAAGAAAACAATGATACAAGTAACCCAAGGTCTTTGGCATCTTATAGGCGTATAATTAAGGATGTCAACATTTAAATAATGATAAATCAGGACCATACAAGAATATCTACTTCAAAAAAAAATTCAAAGGAGAAAAAAAAAGAAGATAGAATTGATAGGAAATGAAAAAGGTGAATATTTTTAAGCGAAGTTACCATGATATATAACTTGCAGTTTTGAATTGTTGGTTGTATAGGAGAGAAATGGTAAAAGAACATCGAATTTCTATTTAATAATTATTAAGAGATAAATAAAAAATTCAAATCTATATTATTAAAAATTTGATAAAAATATTAATTTATATCTTTAAACCTTAATAGTATATCAATTTAAACCCTAAAATAATTCAAATCCTCTCTTTCATTTTTTAAAAATCTCATATAAAATTTATTATTGTATTGGTTATTGTGGTGAATAATATTATTTGGGTGAAGTGGATTCATGTATGATTGATGAAAAGATGGAGGATGTGGGATGGCGGGCCCACCGTTTGATAGAAGAATCAGACGGCTGTGGTGGGCCTATAGATTGGGAAGCGCACGTGGACTTGATAAGGCTGCCGTTTTGACCAACCACGTTCTAACGTTCTGTCGTTTTCCCTATCAGACCAGTTACTCTCCTCTGTGCCCGACACCACAATAACATTTCCTTTTCACTTTCTCTAACCTTATTCATTCCACCACGTGTCACACTACTCAATTATATTAATTATTTATAACATTCCAAATTTTTTTTAGAAAAATCAGCTACATTTGATAAATTTCTGTATAAATTTTAAAAGGTTGGTTAGAGTATTTGATGAATAAATACAAAAATATCTTAGTTTAGATATAATAACTAAAATAAATTTATAATCAACTTTTTTTCATTTTTTTTGTAATTTAAAATTTTAAATAATTGTTTAGTATGATAAATTTTGTTTGTTATAAATTCATTTTTAAATATTAAGAAAATAGTTTTATTTTAAAAAATGAATATAGTATATTTTTTTTAAAAGATGATTGCATTTAACTCATAAAAAAGAGAAAATAGATTTGTTTAGGTGAAAAATAAATAAATATATAAAATAAACACTCTTTAGAGTACAAAATTGAAAACTAAATATTAATGAAAAATTCTAACTGATTTTAGAAGAATCTAAAAGTTAGAAAGATACTATTTTTTAACGTCAACGTGAAATTAATCCGTTCTTAAAAGATTTTAACTGATTTAATTGAAATTCGTTTTACCAAACAAGATTTTTTTCAAACAGTTCTTTGACAGAGTTAATGCAATGACAAATATGACCTTATTGTCTTTATTCATCCTCATTGTCCTTGTTCTTCCTTTCTTTGAATCCTCCTATTCTGGATAAAAGGAATCCATATACTAATTCTAGTCCTTCGTTTTCCAACTCTCAAATTATCTATTTTGATACATAAGTTTTTAGTCAAATAATTATTTCCTCCTTATTAATAATGGGATATGCATTTGAAATGGGTGCCCAAGTTAGTATATATATCATGAGTGATATGGAAATAGATCGAGTAATCTCTTCCTTTATCAAAGAAAATATATTTCTAATTTGCATGGTCCAATCATTGAGCCCAAAAATTTCTACAATAAAATTAGGTAGGTCCCTAGTATAGTTCCCTATCCATGATTCTGCTATTTACTGAAATAATGTTACTCGAATATAGGAGGCATCCTTCGGGATGGGTAGAACATAATTTTACTAATTGTACGTTAGAGAAAGATTAGGTAGAAATTAAAATTTTAGAATAGAATTTGAAAGCAAACGAGAAATTAATGTGAACATAATTTTACTAATTGTACGTTAAAGAAAGATTAGGTAGAAATTAAAATTTTAGAATAGAGTTTGAAAGGAAACGAGAAAAAGAAAGGAATAATAAACATTTTTTTTTAAAAAAATTTAATTAGTATCAATATCAAATGAATGAAATAACACGAATACGTTATCTGTGCAAGCAAGTAGGTATTTCTAATTATTAGGATGCATTTAAGTGAACTGTTTTTCGATATATATTTAATTCATGTATCTAAGAATATAAAAATCCAGCGACATCATGTTTTGTTTCTTGTAAAAAATGAAAATTCATGTTTGTCTGAATGTCGAAGCTCTATGTGGGATTATGTTATTTTAAAGAAATAAAAAAGTAGAAGATAATGGTTTGTAAGATATTAAAAAAAAATATGTGATTGGAATTGTTTATCAATACTGAGGATATTTTTGCTAAAAGAAAGTCAAATACTAATATAGTATTGATTGATCATTCACATCAAATAAAAACTGGCAAAACTTTCCAAAATATTGTAGAAAAATAAAAAACTAAAAGAAATAATTTTGTGTAATAATGAAATAAAAATGAATAGAAGAAAGGGATAATGTAAAACTTGTAATTCCATGATTAAGAGATTTGTGGTGGACATGTTGCAAACTTTTTGAGAAGCATTTTATTAGGAATTATATTATGTGATGGGTTGAATGAATATTGGTAGTTGGATAAGAGCATCATTATTTTTAGAGTTATATCAACAGATACTTTGACCAAGTTTTGCATGTTTACACTTTGCAAATATGAGGGCTCAACAACCTCTCATAATCAAACTGACATCATCAACATAATATATAAATGTAATTATACAAAGTTTTATTAAGTTACTAACAAGTAGTCAAATTTTTTTTTTTTTTTTTAATCTTTATCATAAGGTGGTTTGTATGATCTTGAAATTGTATGTGAACTGTTATATTTAGCGATATTAATGGAAGATTTGAATTTCTCACTTTTCATATTAATTGAACAATGTTATTAACCATAATATATCAAATCAAAGAATGATTATAATCAACACACATGAAAATCTTCAACTCAATGAAAGAAATAAAGATATTTTATGAGCCAACTATATGCTTAAGCTAGCATGTTTTAGTTCTATTTTAAATCAATCCTTTACCCATAAACTTAAACTTGATTTACTTTGAGTATAAATCCCGATTGACCTATACTATTTAATTCATAATTTAAGTATACTAAATCTAATTAGTTAACGTATATGTTTATTCAAGTCATCAATAACTTCAAATACTTCTAAAACAAGTCAACATAAATATAGTTCAATTGACATAAAACATACCTTCTTAATCAAGATATCAAAAGTTTAAAACCCCACATCTAAATCATTGTACTAAAAATATAGATCAAAACAAGTACCCATTAAAAATCTTATAATAAGTTATATGTTTAATTTTCTAGCATATTCTCAATAATTACTATAGTATAATTAACTAAACTACGCTTTTCTCTTTAAAGATAATCGTAAAAGAAAATTAATGGATAAAAATACTCCTAACTCACTATATATTTCAATGTGTTAGAAAATAAAAGATACATGGTTTAAATCTTTTTTATCTTTATTTATTAAAAAAATAAAATGAATTGAATTTAGAGCTAAAAAGTGGAGAGCAATAGCAATATATTATTTAATCCGAAGGATTGGGAAAATTGAAAAAGAATATATAGGAGAAAAGATTAGTAAAAGGTTGATGGGTGGTTGCACAAAAGAGACAACTGGCTTAATTATGCAACAAAGAAAAAAGTGAAATAATTGAAGAGTCCCACAAAACACAACCCTTTTTGACCACCAACGACCCTAAAATTGAAAGGTCATGTACCCTAAAAATACTTGGAACTATAAACATGCACATTATATATTATATTCATTTTAATAACCATTAAGTGTTGTTTGTTTGGGGACACAACAATAATAATATCATTAAAAAAAAAAAAGAAGAAGATTTCTACGTCTAATTATATTATGCCATGCGGAGTAGCTAATGTTATTATATTATAATTATATTTGTTGTATTATTATTTTGTGTAAGGCTATATAAAGGCAGATGACAAATTGAATAAATATTAGTTAAATTATTTTATGTGTGTTGGAAGGGGAAAGCAGTCCAAAAGGCACAAAAGGGAATTGAAAGAGGGGAGGTGGGGGTGTTAATTTGGACTTAAAGTAGTCCAACTCCTATGATTATCTTATCTCAAATTTCACTTCTTATATCATTAATGGCCCTACCCTTAAATTCCCCTCTAAATTATCATCATTGTTAATTCTTCATTGAACTTTTTTTTTTTTTAACTAATTCCCTCTTCTACTTTTTTTCCCCCTTTATGACGATCTCTATAAGATGATCTTGAAAATCTCATCAAAGATTTTAAAGAATCGGTTGATTTGATGGATAATTTTAATTGTAATATAGTTGAAAGATATATTATACCTTTAGTTGATTCTAATAAATTAAAGATGTGTAGCTTTAACCATCTTCTAAATCAATATGATATACAAAAGAAAAGAAAAGAAAATTCAATAAAGTTAATAATTATAATTTTCCCTCTATTTTTAGTTAAGTCATGATATGTGACTAGAAATTTGAACATTTGACAGTATAGTTCTCTCGACTAGTAGAGTTTCACTTTTTTTAAAATGTCTTATAATATCAATTGTTCAGAACTTTTTCAACTAATTTGAGTTATTTCTATTTACAGTCTATTTGATAGTGGTATTTTCTTATATTTTATTTAAAAAGTATATTTATATGTAGTAGAATAAAGTTTCTTTTTATCTTATAATTAGGTATTCAAAATTATCAATTCAAACATTTTGATGAATAAGACACTAATTACCTTTCCAAAGAACGTCAATTCCACACCTTTGTAATAATTGAGGTAGGAGAAAAAAAAAAGAGTTATCCTCAAAATTTAAAACACAATCAAAATTAATAGACGATGTAGAAAAACAATGGTAAAAAAAAACTTTAGTACGATAAAATTGGGAGTAAAAGATTAAACTATTGAGTCTTGAGATCCTAATTGATATCTTTATCTCCACTTATTAAGTTTGGGTGGGTGGCTAATAAAGACTTAAAAGGGCTATTTAAAATTTGAATTTGCAAACTTTAAGTTTTAAGTGTAGTCTATAAGTAGATTATATAGACAAATGGATCAGAGGAAGTTGAGGGTTGTGTAACTTGTGTGTTTCTTAACTTAGTGGCAAATCCAAAGTATTAAAATTTTATAATTTAGGAAAAATAACAAACCTCTAGAGTCCCAAACATCAACTTAATATTCTTAATCAACATAATCTTGAAAAAAAGAATCCCCAAATAAATTAATAAAAAACAACATATATCAAAATAATGGAAAGACCTTTCACTAGCTAGCATCCAATAAACTTGATGTCTTGATGGGAAGTAGAAATACAAAAAGAAAAAGGTAGAGAAAAAGTGATAAAGAGAGAAAAAAAAAAAAAAGAAGAAGAAACAAGAGAAAAAGAAAACGAAATCCTCCAAGTGGTGAACGTCAAAAGTTTGAAAAGGGTAAAAAAGCAAAATTTCTAAAAATAAACAACAAGCACAAGCAGCAAACACACACAATTAAACGGAAAAGAAAAGAACTCAGCACATTGGGGGTTTCTCGAAAATCCAATCCAAACACACCATAAAAATTAAAGACAATTGAAGTAGTGAATAATAATAAACAAAATACTCATTGATGCCAAGATTTTTACAGTTAATTGGCTTGTAAAATCTGGACGCAATAATAAGAATACAAAATTTGGGGTTAAAGGAAAAGAAAAAAAAATGTAAGCCAAATGAAGGCGGTGTCCTCTTATATGTACAAAGAAAAAGAGAAAACGGGAGGGTTTAATGATCTTCAGTCATGCCAACAAAGAAGCATCACAACACAACGCCTAATAATGTAAAGCCTCGCTCTTTGTTGCCTAACAACTCCCCCGAGCCCTCTGCTTGAGCTTCTTCTTTTGCTGCCGGCGCTGTTCATCATCTTCATTCTTCTTTTAATTTTTCTCCAAGAGAGATTTCAAGATTTGTTTGGTTGGGTTTGAGAAGAGATAAAAGAAATGAAAGAGTCTTATATAGAAACACCAAGTGGGTGTGACTCATCAATGAGTTGGCTTTTTATTATTATTATTATTATTGAAAAATACATAGCGTGGAGCGTGATAGAGTCTCATGTGTCCCCCATACCCACGAGACCAATGCTTTCACTTTGGACCCACGTTTCATTTATTATATAGTTTTTGTGACTATGGAATCATATTATATATTTATATATATATTTTTTTAAATTTATTGCATGTATCAATGTGGTCCAACCTTAGACTCTTTATCTCATCCGATCCCAATAGTTTTCTTTCCCTTTCTTAATTTATATTAAGAAAAACTATATGATTTTAATGGAAAAATATGAATTTCACCTCTCCTCAATTATTAAATCTCTGGAAATGGATTTTCATGTTGTGTTTTTTGGATGTGTGAAGGTGTGGTGTTTTTTATTTTTTATTTTCTCCCTTCTTCAGTGTGTCTATTATCAGAATTATTTTGAGATATTCGGTATGTAGCTTCAATTATTCTAGATTCCTTTTTTCCCTTTTAATTATAAATTTCTGCTAATTTTAATTCATGAAAGACATTATTGAAGAATTGAATGTGATTATCAGAGACATTTCATCATTATTTTTATGTATCGTCTTTGATGGATTGAATGAATTGAAAATTTTTCTGTATAAACATTTTAATTTTAAATTTTTTAAAAATGTTGTTGAGTATTGATATTTTATCAATACTTTCTTTGACATTCGCACTTTAAATCTTGGGCATAATCATAATACATACCAGTTGGTAAATGACAACTTTGACATTAATATCAATAAAATAAAAAATGATAACTCTCGACATGTTATTTAAAAGTAACAGTAACAAATATAGCAATTAGATTTAAAATATTTGTAAATATAACAAAATTTATATTTTACTTTCGGAGTCTATGAGTGATAAATCATATCACTAGTAGTAGTCTATCAATGATAGATTTTGCTATGTAGGAATGTCTTGAAATCGCTATCATCTTTGCATTACTTACAATTTTGACCATAGGATTTAGAGAAGTGGACTATATAAATTCTCTAACCCTAAAGACGCATCTTTTCTATATTCGGAACATTTCTCTCTAATAAAATTGTCCGCCCCGTGGACTTAGGTAATACACTATTAGTGAACCAAATAAATATGTATGTTGATTCTTACTATTTACATTTTTTTGTTTATCTTTGATTGCTAATTTTATCATGCTATATTTGCAATTCTATAAAAGTATTGTTATACACTTAATTATTATTCTAAAAGTGCTACCAAATATAATTACTTTAGTCAAAACTCGGAGAAAATGTAGCACGGGCTAAAAACAAGTAGTCCTAAAACTAATATTGTTTATACTATACATATGGCAATTGTTAAAATTGCATAAAGAACATCATTCATAACTTCAATGTTTTATTATAATTTATATCTATATGTTTATTTATTGGGAAGAATGCGTATATGTATTTATTTATTTTAGAAGAAAAACATTTAATCATAAATAAAGTTTGATAAAAAAGAAAAAAGAACCCATCATTACAAAAAGTATCCTAATTTCTAAATCTTTAGCATGTTATATTAAAGAACTAATGATTTAAGATAGAAAAAAGAGAAGATTATAAACAAAATAACACATGTGACTTATGAAATGAGGTCTAAAATAATAATTTTGGAGAGTGAAGCAGAGAGACAATAAACAAGTTGGGAGAAACAAAACCAATAGACAATGATGAAAGAAAGAGATGCATGGCAAAACTTATAATTGGATATAAATTATAGGAGAGAGAGACTATTAAATTTGTAGATAAAAGCTTACATACGTTGTATCTTAAAAAGAGAAAGAAAAAGAAAATAAAGGTTTTTATGGTAGGAAATTAGAGGACAAAGAATATTTAAGAGCACGGGGGAGGTCGGGCCCCCAAAGTTTAGGGTGTATGTGCCTAAGATTAGTGTGTGTGTAGGACTCGACCAACCACCAGCACAGTGGGTCGGCCATTGAACCAACAAGGGCGCCATGTTTGCATTGTTTACAAAGCCCACCTACCCTTCTTCTTCGCTACCTGCCTTTGCCCTTTTCTATACCTTATTTCTTCACTTCACGACATACACCATTAAAACCCACCACATTTTTCCTCTCAACACTTTTATTTTCTTTCAATTTTGTCGGATCCCTACAACTCCCACTTAAATCTCTACTATCCGCTCTCATCTATTTCTATCCAATCCCAACATCGTATTATATAGAGATATTTTGGTTTATTTGTTATGATGTATGTCTTTTTTTATTATATAAGGATTGTTCCAAACAACGTATACGGGAATGAGAAGGTGGCATAGGAAAATACGCATCCCAAAAGAACAAAAATTAGAACCTCTGGTTTCAAGTTGACCAATCGAGCCGAAGGATATATATATCCTAAACGAGAAATAATTGAGTAGTGTTCGATTTGGTGCTTTGTTACTTCGAGGGTCGTAATCTCTCTGACATTGCTATCATTACACGTAAGCGCTGGTGAGTGTCAGAGGAAGGACATTATAAATAGCCTTATTCGACAACCACCCAAGGGGAAGAAGTAAACTCCAAAGGAGAACACTAACTTTACTCTCTATGCTCAGCTGAACTATACATCTCCTTTACTAATATAGACATTGGAGTGTGGTTGGCTCAGCACCACACTGGTGTAAATAACTCTCACGTTGGTCAGCTCGAAGAAAGAGACCAAACTAGAGAAACGGGTGGGTAGGCAAGCCCATCTACAACAACAACGCATGTGCACGAGCTTTCCGTGCCAATAATTTTGTATTTTGAATAAACTATAGAAAATTGGATTTGTTTCTTTTAATCTCAGGTCATAAATGGGTCGAGATTTGAACTTATCACAATTTTGAGAAATTAAATAAGTCTTAACCACTCAATTGACATGAGAATATAAGTTTAAATGACCTATATTAAATATATATATATATTTTTTTATTTTGATTAGTAAGCTTAAATATACCTATGATCACTATAATAAGATATTTGTGAATGGCCAATAATCTAAATATAGCTTAGCGAATAAGACAATACCGGAGACAAACGTCCATGCATTCATTTTTTTTTCCTCATCTCTTTTTTCTCTTCTTTTCTTTTCCTTTGGCCATTTTTGTTAGGTATTAAGAGAGAAGGACTAGAGTGACATGTCACCCTCCTTATTTCCTACCTTCATATTTAGAAAAAAATCGACCTTCTTTTATAAAAGAGAAGGTAAGCTTTTTTGTAGCTTGAACTAACCTATAAAGTTTGATTAGTTTGTAGGGTAATATAAACAAAAATATCTTAATACTAAAGTAAACAAACTTGAATTGTTTTTATAACCCTAATCAAATAGGATCTATGAGGTGACACAGCCTTTTCAATTAATTAAGTAATTAGGCATATCTCTTAGGTAAGTATAGTTAGGGTTTGAGATAACCCATTTCTCTAATTTTAACGAGATAAGTTTCTTTAAGTCATAATCCTTATTAGCTTACAGAAAGGGATAATGATTGGAAGTAAATTATTGAGAAAGAGTTGAGCATATTGTTTTACTCCGGAATTTATTGCACGTATTAAGGCTATAATATGATGACGAATTGAGAGCTCAACCTAATAATAATGACAAATTAAAAGCTGGTTTAAATTATGGTTCTAAAGTGCAACTTTTGGCTGCATTCCCCATTTCGGATTCTTTCGTTAGCTGGGAAATATGAATTATATCAACGTCTTATCAAATTAATGTCACCTAAACTATACATTTGCATTTATTAAGATTCACCAATAACATTGCCTTACTTTGCTTTCCAACCTAACAATTTACCAATTTCCTATTTTTCCTTCCTTCCCAATAATTTTGTTAAAAGATGAACAAAATAATAATAACAATAATAATAACTTAAGCCTTTTTCTTCATCCTTATTCAAATTACTTAAGTCCAATGACACGTCTGTTTATATAAGTCTTTCAACTTTCAATTTTCCATCTTTCTAAGTCTTGACTTTTTCGAAAGTTCAAAAACAACTGACCTATTAGATATAACATTGAAATTTATATTTAGTGGGACACTATATAAACTTCCAAACTTTTGTTTAATATATCTGTGAAATAATGTTGAATAGGTCAATGACTTCTATTAGGAACAAAATTGAAAGTTCATATTAGATACTATTTAAAGTTTAAGGACCAAATAGACACAGCCTTGGATTGAAAGTTTGAAACCTATTGAAAACTTTTTAAACTTCGGAAACTAAATAGAGATAAACCTTAAAGTTTATGTACTACACCTTTTTTTTTTTTTTTTTTTTTTTTTTTTTTTTAATGGTATGAAGATATTGACCTCTAAACCCTAAGAAAAACAATACATTCTAATTATCGTTGTCTTATACTACTCAATTTTAAAGTTTATTTTTTTTAACAAGATTCTAAAGGATAGAGGGATTAGTAGGTGCACCCAAACATCTCAACTTTGACATGTTAATAGCACCTTTATCATATCCCAAATCTAAAAAGCGATGCATTGCCAAAAATCGATGAGTACAATAAGTAAAGTTCAAATCTAGTCATTCATAAACTAAATTGATAATTAAACATTTAGGGGCCGTTTGAGGCACCAACTAAAAATTGGTAGAATGAGTTATTAAAGCCCGCTCCATGTATGGAGCACGAACAATAATAATGGTCTCTACAACTATTTACAATCTACAATTAAGTATAGTAAATATTATTTTAAAATCTTCTTTATTACAGTATTTACTATTTTCACTCATTCTTTTTTTTTTGTTGCTGTGTTTACTACTTCCTATCGAAATAAAAATAATTTACACTTCAAACACAAATTATTTTAATTCAGATAAAAAAAAATGTATATCTTACCGACTATAATAAGAAACTCAACTTGTCAAATGGTTGTTTGATTTAAGAAGGTGTAAAGAAGGTGAAGGAGGGTTAGTAATAAAATAATTTTGGGTGGAAAAAGAATTAGTAAAAAGTTTTGGTCAATATCACGAAGCCCAGTAAAGGTGGGAGGAAAAAAATAACAAGAGTTGTAGTGGTAATAAATTAAGGGATGACAAATGGGAAGACGCAAATCTTGAGATATTTAGTAAAGGGTTATATATTTAAAATATTATATAAAGTTAGTTTAAGTACCCATTTGCATGGGCAATTGGCATGGCTTTGAACAGACTCAAAATCAGCCTGGAATTCTGACACACTTGTCCCATATAATTAATTTAATCATGGTGTCTTTATATATTATATTCTTCAAATATGGGACAGTACTATGAGTCCCATATATTTTCATATTATTTTATCTTGATGTTAGTATTAGACCCCTACTTATCATTATAAATATGTGTATAAGAACTCCTGAGAATGGCTCTTGGCTTTTGGGGCAGTTTAAAATGAAATCTCACACTCACACGATTTTCAAAAAGGTCGTCCTATTTTTTCAACACATTACCGCCTGAAATACTACTATACACAAAAATTATTGTTGAAGTTTATTGGTTAAATTATAAGTTGTAATAATTTTGATCTCTTCAGTCTTCGACTTTCCATCCAAATTTTGAACTTTTTAAATAATTAATTGATTTGTTAGATATGATTTTTAATTTTATATCCAATAAAATTTTAAATTTTGTATTTTGTATTTTGATGGAATATTTAACCTTTTATTTTTTTTTTTATAATTATTTGTTTTTTTGGTTACTTGTATTAAAAAGCCAAAATTATATATGTTTAAATCTATTAAAATCACTTTTGAAAAACCTTAATTTTAAGTCTATTTTAAAAGTAGTATCCTACTAGTTTTTAAATTCTTTAAAATCAAGTAAAGTTTTTAATTAATATTTAGTTTTCAAATTATACTTTAAAAAGAATATTTATTTTATATATTTATTTATTTCTCACATATTCAAATTTATTTTCATGAGTCAAGTGCATCAATTTTTTAGGAAAGTGTACCATATTGATTTTTTTAAATAATTTTTTTATTAATATTTAAAATTAACCTATAACAAACATAATTTATCATATTAAACAATTATTTAAAATTTTAAATTACAAAAAAAATTTTAAAAAACGATTATAAGTCTATTTTAGTAATTACATCTAAAATAAAATATTTTTGTATTTATTACCAAATACTCTAACCTATTTTTTCAAGTTTAAGCTGAAATTTACCAAATATTAATTTACTTATTTTCACAACTGTTTTTTTTTTTTTTCTAAAAGCATAGTTGTCTGCCACTATTTAAAAAGTTACAGTAATCCCAAACGAAACTTAAGTCTATAAATAGTCATTCCATCTTTTATTAACTACTTTCTACTCGTGTTTTTAAACATTGAGCCAAATTTTGGGGGAAAAGGAAATATTTTTTAAAAAATTATTTTTGTTTTGAAATTTAGTTAAGAATGCGTGAAATTAGATGTGACGGAGAAATTGAGATGAAACGAGCACAATTTTAAAAACTCAAATAGTTATTAAACATGGAATTAGAGACTAAAATTTGTGGTTTAAAAGTTGTGGAACTAAATATTAGGAAGTAAATATATAATATAATGCAAAATATTTGATATAAAAACCAAAGGAAGAAATAATGGTGAAAAAATAGATTGAAAAGAAATGAGAGATATTTTGTAAGGAAAAAGAAGAAAGCAAGGCACCTGACCTGTCTCGTGCTTCTCCCAAATTGGGATCATATCCCTCATTAATGAATAATGACTCTCTCTTCCATTAATGCCCCCCCATTTTTCTCCTCTCTATTTTTTTAAAATTATTATTTATTTATTTTATTATAGGGGAAAAAAAAATGCTATAAGTTCTCTCTCTCACTGATTTCAATATTGAAACCACACGTTCACTACAATTCTTCTTTTTGGAGGTATTTGGATTTGTGAAATTGATTATTAGGGACTTCGTGTAATGTTATTTTAGGGATCATTAGTCTAATGTTTCTGTTTCCGCGTTTTTTTTTCCCTAATCTTTTTTAGAAATACATAAGTTATTATTAATGTTGATTATAAAAATGAATTTATCCAAACGATGCCTATTAGACATATCAAATAATATCCAACTTTGTTCTATTAGAGCTCATATGTACTCAAATACATGTCAAAATAAATTTTCTCCTCCATTGATGTAAATATAAGTGCCATGTCTATCAATTTAAAAAGATATTATATCAATTATTCAAGCAAAATAAGTGAAAGAACGTCAATTCAATACGACATGTTTTAAGGGAAACTAAAAACATTTTTATATTTATTAATTTTGTATATATTATTATCGAATAATTAGCATGATAAGAAATAAAAAAATAAATAGACACCAACAAACCCAATGAAAAAAATAAACATAAAAGAAAAAATTAGATAAGAAAAAGATTATAAGAAAAATATAATTGGAATAACCCCTAATTAATTTTAACAATACTATTACAAGAATATGAGGTTGAATTATGTCTTAACCACAAAAAATGGTAGAAAAAATAAAGGATGAAAAATGATCTTTTTCGTCTATGAGTTTATAGTAATAAGTGCATTTATTTTTCCTAAGATTTTAAAATAAACCCTTTTAGTTTGTTTTAAAAAAAGAGAAAAACTTAGGTGCTCCCTTGAATGCACTTATGTGAATGCATTTCAAATATAGTCTAATAAAATATTGCTACGTGATATTTTTTATTTTTTTAAAAAATAATCTTTTTTTTAATTTTTTTTTTTTGTGTGGTATAGATGTGGAGAGCACACAAATAACTGCACCTAATAATTAAATAAGTTTAAATGATTTATGGTACCGTTTAGAGATTTTTTTATTACATGTCATTCTATAAACAAAGAATAACAATGATAATAAGAAATCTAATTTTTCCCCTCTAATCTCTCTTTCTCTCTCCTCCCTCCACCCGTCTTTCTTTCTTCTTCCTCTTCCTCTTGTCTTCTCTCTTCTTTTAAGGATAGTTTTTTTTTTAAAAAAAAAATAAAATATGACCTGTTAACATATCAAATAATAATAATAAAAAAAATTTAATGGTGACATAGATGTTTAGAACCTATTATTAAAAATTGAGAACCAAAAGAGTCTATTTTAAAGTGTTAAAAACTAAATACACTTATTATTGAAAATTCAAAGACTACAAAAGTAATTATGTCAAGAACAAATAAGTTAATTAAAAAAGACAAAAAAAAAACATAAAATTTAACCCTCTGTATATAAGATTAATCTTTTTACTTTACCCCTGGTTGGTATGCATATGTCCATATAACTAAAAAAACAATGAAAGCAATGGTGGAGTAAGAACTAACAAGTTAAGTTTGGAGAGACTGAAATTACCTCGAAAGGTAAAAATTAAAGCGAGAAAACCCAGAGAGAAAAAATAACATGAAATAAAAAGCAATATGAGAAAGTGGAAATAAAATAATATTTACAGAGAGAAATTAAAGGAAAGAAAGAGACAGACAACATAAACTGACACAAAAGCAAAATTCATACATACGAATACATACAAGAGACAAACTTTAGTAAGTAAAAATTTTAGAAGAAAGATTACAAAGAATCATATTTTTTGAAAAAAAGAAGACAAATTTGGCAGAGTTGAATGTGAAAGTAGAGAAAGTTTGGTGTTTTACTGAGATTCTTCTTACCTTTTATTTATTTATTTAAAAAAAAAAGAATTCCAAATTGTAAACAAATAGCATTTTTTTGTACATAACAAGGAATGGTCAGAATTTAAGGGTTCAGAGTTGCACGTGAACTTCTTTTCTTTTAATTTTCTTTGCCTTTTATCATTGTGTTATCTCATTTCACATTTCCCCATTTGTTTTTTCCCTTTACGTTTCTTCATCACTACAAACCAAAACTCCCCCACGTGGTGTCTCCTTAACTTTATATCTAAGTTTTCTTTTTTCTTCCTCTTCTTTTTTTTTTTTTTCTTCTTCTTTTTTTGTTAAATTATAAAAAGCGTTCTTCAATAAAAAATGTTTATGAAGTTTAAAAAATTTCAACAAAAGAGTTCACATTAAGTTTTGGATTAATACCGTTAAAATTTTATTAAAAAAATATCTATAAACTTTCAAAACGTTTAAAAAATACTCTTAACTTAATAAAAGTTCAAAAATATCTTAACTGTTAGTATTTGAACAAAAATCGTTAATTTCTTGTAATAAAAATAATTTTAAAATTTTAAAAATGCTCATATCAATTAATTTGTTTGAAATTTTTTTATGTTAGAAAAAAACCAGTTTTAAAATAAATTATATAGATATCCTCTTTTTTTTTTCATATAAGTAATCTCATATTTTTTTTTATTTTTTCAATTCTTAGTTTACACAAATGTTTTCAATAACCAAAACATATTGAAACGCTACGACAGACCCCCTCACGAAGCACTTTGGAGAGCAAATTAGAAGGAGTGTCTCTTCATGCACACGTATCAAATGGAGAGCGTTGTGGCGCCGCAGGGCAGCACTGCAACGCTTGCTTATCAAACTGTCTCTATGAATGACGCGGGGCACAAGTGTCGTAGCGTTTAAGCAATGTCGTGCCTCCCCTTGCTCGGTTTCACCATTTTGCCTTTTGTTGCTTGCTAATTGCTCAATTTAAGCCTGAATAGCATCCGAAACGTCCCGACAGCTTCTTTTGTTTGATAACCTATCTAAGAATTAAAATAAATATTAAATTCCTAAGAACCAACACAATTCATGCTGAGACTTTTTTAATTTGACTATTTATCGTTTTGGTATGTTTCAAGTCGAGATTTTGATTTTGAAATTTTGTGGTATTTTATGTTTTAACTTAAAATTTTGGTTTTTATTTTGGTTGTTTAGAAAATTAGTGTAAGCTAAGAATTAAAAAAATAAGAGAAATATGAGAGTACACATATACGTAAAATGAGGATATCCATATAATCTATTTTAAAATTAGTTCTTTTTGAACTTAAGAAAACTTCAAACAAATTGATCACTTCATTTTTTATTTAAAAAAATTTTTAAAGTCATTTTTGTCATGAGAAATTAACAGTTTTTGTTTAAATACTAACGGTGGAGATATTTTTGAACTTTTATTAAGTTAAAGTTAATTTTGAAACATTTTGAAAGTTCAAGGGTATTTTTTAAACAAAACTTTAACGGTTTCCATCCAAAACTAACGGCAAGCGTATTTTTGAGCACCTTCTAAAAGTTAAATGGTATTTTTGAAACTTTTGAAATTTCATGGACATTTTTGACAAAAGTGTAAAGTTTAGGGGTATTTTTTATCCTGCCATATTATTAATATTAAAGGGGTTTGGAGTGGGAGGGGCCCTCATTGTAAATTCATATATATGTATGTTTATTATGTGTATATATTTTCAAACCTTACATTAGTGCATTTAAGAATATGGGGACATCTCATTTCCATTTTCTTCTTCAAACTGTTTCAAGATATCTCATAATAGTTGTTTGTGTTTCCATTTCATCTTTTGCTTTTTCAGTATTAACTTCTAACTCCTTTTTATTTTGTTAAACTTCACTAAATATCTCTCAATCAATAGGATATGTTTCATTTTAACTTCATTACCTTTTCAGTGTAGAAGTCTATCCATTAAAGTTATGCCTTCAAAAGCAATCAACATTTTTTTTTTTTAATTGGTTGGTTTTCTCGCAAACTTTTACCATGAAACTTTTTTTTTTATATTTTATTTTTTTTATTTTTCAAAACTTGATATAGATTTGGAAAAGACAATAGAAAGTAGATGATATAATATTAAATTTACCTTAATCGATTAACTTAAGATTTTAGGTTTATCAGTGGTTTAAGATAGTATCATAACAAGTGTGGTTCAGAAGGTTCCATGCTCATATTCCTACAAGGTTATTTCATCTCTAATTATTAAATAAAATATTAAATTTACAGTTCAGTAAAATAATGAATGAAAACAACGTTTATAAAATTAAATCTTAAAAAACAAAATTGTTATCAAACTGTATTTTTAAATATATATTTTAATTAAATTCTCATATAATTTACGATGTGTGACGAGTAACAATAAAATATAAATTAAAAAGAAAAAAAATATGTATGAAGGTAGATTGAAGGAAGCAAATTAGAAAAGGTGATATGAGTAGTTACAGCTTGGTGTGTCACAGTGAAAGATATTAAAAAGATTTGATGTCTAATAATTAATTAATGTTGTTGTTGACTAACATAAGCCAGCTAAGGTTGTTTCCTCAACTTCAACGTTATTATGTTCCACTACTCTCCTTCACCGCCATTTCTTAATACCACTACAATAATTTAATAAACCTTTAATTTTTACTATATTAGATATTTCTTTTTATTTTATATCTTGCTATGTATTTGTGATGTGATACCTAAAAATTTGATAGCTGAAATTTATATCATTTTTTCCGATTATTTAAATAATTGATCTGTTAAATTGTAATTTATATTATATGTGGAGTTGAATTAGGAGTTTGAGCAATTTACCTAAAATGGATTCAAATCAACGAAACTGAGAAGAATAATACGCATCAAATTGGGCTATTTTAGTTTTGGGCCGACTCAAAGTACAGCAAATGCTATGTGGTCCTGGGCCGGACCAATGGGCTTCCGAATTATACGAGGCCCACGCGCATGAAAATTATGTTTTCACAATCTCATTGTGAACGACCAAGGAGATGGTGTAGATTTGCATTGACAAGTCATATCTCATTACTCCCTTTCCAAAAACATGTTTACAAGGTGTGCAATTAGAGAGGTCCAAAAAGTCCGGGACCTGCCCCGAACGGGGTGGAGAATCCTCAAATACACGGGAAAGGGGAGGAAGTGGAGAATTTTTTCCCCATTTACAATATGGGGACGGGAATATATTCATTTAATAAAATAGGATCCTCTAATATATATATATATATATATATATAAGATAATTATGTATATATTCATATTAATATTGTAGACTTTATTAAGATAATTATTGATGTTTTAATTATTTAAGTTCAAGATTTTAATTACTTTAATTCTTTAGATGTTGTAATATTTAAAATATGATCCTCTAATTGTTGAATTTTAATTTTATAAATTATGAAATTTAAACATTTTAATTATATCTAAATGCATGTATATTATTATTTTAATTTGTAAAATTGATAATATTCATTTAAATGAAAATTCTATTGAAAATGTTAAAGAATTGTAAAAAAAAAATATCTAATTGAAATTAAAAAAATATTAGAAAAAATAAAGGCGGGAAATTTTTCCCTGCGGGGAACCTGACCCTGTGGAATTCACGCAGTAAATCCCGCGGGATGGGGAATGAAATAGGAGGCATGGCGAGGATGAGCAAGACTTCTCCATCCCCGCCCCGCCCCGTGGACATCTCTACGTGCAATACACATAAAATCTGAATTATTTTTTTAAATATTGATTTTTTAATATATAATAAAAAATATTATACAATTTTATTTTAGTTACCATCCACTTTTAAAAGTTAGATAACGTAACAATTTTTATTTAATGTTCTCATATTATTTCTTTTTTTTTTTTTTAAAAAAATATCTTATATCCAGTACTCTAGTAATTAAATCATTGAAATAATATGTTAATATTTGAGTATTGCAATATATATAATGCAATAATTTTTATTATAATATTACTATATATCTATTGTGAAGTCACACGAAAGATACATTATTTGACCACATTAATTACTATCTTTATTCAATTAAATTTTATGTATTTTATTTTGTAATTTTCTAAACTTTAGATCTCATAGAATTATTTTTTTTAACAATGTAAATACAAGTATTTATTTATTTTTTCTTTTACACATGCATCTCACATATACATTGGAAGAATTAATGCACCAATCCGATGTGTGTAACTACCTCTACCTCGAACAGATATATCCAGTTGGTATCATTGCATCCTACCTCAAAGAGTTGCATCTTGACAACATCAATTGCACTTGTTCGACGTTAGAATTTATTTTTAAAATATATAAATTTAATTTGTAAACTAAAAATTGGAAAAGTCACCTCCAATTTTTTTCAAATAAACACCTACACTAAGAAAGTCACAACCACTCAACAAAGGGCAATATAGGAATTTATAAAAATGTAAGGACAAAAGGGCATGTAAAGATTCTCCCTACATAGCCCTTTTTAATATAACAGAGATTGTTTTGTTTTGTTTTTTGTTTTGTGTTCTTTAAGATAAATAGCCCAAAAGGTAGCAACTCAAACAAACGCCTAGATTACATGTTGAGCCATAATCAAAGTAAACCACTCAGGATAAGAAGTTTGAAGAACTTTATACTCCTAATCCTCTTTAGCTTTACACATAATACAGTGAGCCAACTCATTTTGACTACAATGAACATGAGAGAGAGAAAGGAACAATTCTCAGATCACCCATTCGTTCCTTAGCCTCAACAATCAAGAAAGAAGCTTCCGAAATGTTGACAACAACATCATTAAAAGATTAACAACCTCCAAACAATCAGACTCAACTAAAATATTTGAGATCGATAGGGAAGAAAAACTCTCCAGAATGGAGCATATAGCCATCGCTTCAAGTGCCTTCACCTCCTTGTAATGGGTAGGGGTGTTCATGGATTGGATTGGGTTGGGTTGGGTTGAAAGACTTTTTAGACCCAACCCAATTGTTCGGGTTGTAAATTTTTTCAATCCAAATAAGCCTTATTAAAAAATGAACCCAACCCAACCCAACCCAACCCAACCATGAAATATTTGGGTTGGTTGGTTCGGGTTAATTGAGTCATTTATTTAAAATTTTGTTCTAAAAAGAAGTAAAACATAAATATGTAAAAATCTCATTTAGTTATTTTCATATATTGAATTAAGATTAACTACTCAATTTCAATTTATATAGTGAATTTTCTTTCTAAAGTGCAAAGAAACTACTTTTAAGAGTTGTTGAAGAATAAATTATTAAAAAAATATTGGAATTAAATAAAATTAGAATCAATATATGTATAAATAATTGTGTTATAAGTAACAAAAACTATATTTTTTAAAGTTAATAATAAATTCGGGTTGGTTTGGGTTATATTAAGTTAACCCTTGAACCAACCCAACGCATAAAATTTTCATTTATTTGAACCCAAATGAGTTGATAGCCCAACCCAAACAGTACGGGTTAGGTTGGGTTGATCGGGATTTTTGAACACCCCTACAACGGGAGATGAATTTCCATATAGGATGTTTTGTTGTTTCCACATTATCCTTATTTTAGCCATTTCAGGGTGGGGGGCGGGCTTCGGCCTTCCATAAGATTGCCACAATAACCTTATAGTGTCACCAAAGAACGAGCTAACTACAGTTATGTTAGTGAATTTTACACACGAAAAAAGCACTTTTAACAGTAAAACTCTCTTTTTATCCAAGTCCCAAATTATTTCGTCCTCCTGTTGTCCCCTCAAAAGTTGGATTTGAAGGATCTTGTTTGTATTGGCTTGAATGAAACTCGATTTAATCAATTCTTCATTTCATCCTCCTGTATCATAATGAAGATACACCACAGTTCATCCAGGCAGATAATAGAGTACCATAAAAGGCACTCTGCTCCCTCTGGGAGCCAAGGTTCCCTATCGTTTTGTATAAGTTGTCCACGTCCTACTTTTCATCGATAGTCTTACTTGAACAAAGATCTTCTCCACAGGATACTTCTCAAAGCAAGGGAATGGTAATGACCAAACCTTGTAGTTAGAAAATTTCAGTTTTATTTTTTTAGTACAACAAATGTGGAGTATAGAAGTTTAATTTTTTTTTATCTAGGAAGAGTGAGTATATATCAACTCTTGGTGAAATATGTTAATCTAAAATTCATTTAGAGCTCAAAGTAGGAGTATTCTTAGATTGGATTGGATTGGTTTGATACACTTTGTAGAAAAAAAAACTCAAAATTTCCTGGATTGAGGCTATAAAGGATTTAAACTTGATATAAACTTTTGAAATGCTATGGTCTCAATATATATATTTAAAGAATAATTAAAAAAAAAAACTAGTGTAAACCATATCAAATTTTGGATTTAATTGTTTTTTCTTAAACAAATCTCTAATCTTTAAGATACTATTTGATAACTACTTCATTTAACTTTTTTCAATTAAAAGATCAAATGTCTTCTTCACCGTCATACTCAATAATTATCTAACGGTCATACGGTGTAGACTTTTCTTAATCCTTGCAAAATTTTCATCGTCCCCAAAACAAAAGTAAAAACTTATGTAAACATTCCATAGTTTTGCAATTTTCACCTACCAAGCACACTGTAGTGTAAAACACATGGAGTTATTTATAAAAAAACACCTCACCTTACACGTTCTTCAACTTTCTCTCTGTTAACATGAAGTTTTCAGGATTTTGTCTACCAGTCAAGAGAATACCAAGGATATGGAGCTCTGCTAGGGTTTGAAGCATAAAGGTAGAAAGGTGATCACATGATAGAGAATTATAGATGATTTCAAAGGAGGAGGAGGAGGAGGAGAAATAGAAGAAGAAAAAGAAGAAGAAGAAAAATAAGAAGAAGAACACAGAAGCAATTGCATGGTTCGATCAATAAGACCTACATCCATGGAGAATATCAAAACAGTAATTCTATTCACAAGTTTGGAGAAGATTACAGAAATAATCAGATGAGTTTTTACTTTTCACACTCTCTGTTTTTATACTTATCTCTCTTGACTTCTCAATTCTGATTTTACTTACTTTTTATAGTTGATATGTTCTTCAACTATTTACAATTGAATTTATAACTAATTTTTATTTCAAAATAAAGAAGAAATTAAGCTTGTATCTCTTCAAATTTTTACTTTAAAAGACAGAATCATTTTGGATGATTACTTGCTCCTTTCTTCTTCTTCTAATTTTACTTAGACTTGGTACAACCAATCAACCCAAGGCATTTTTGAAATTTCATATGGATTATTGGTTTTGTCAACATATCAGTTGTATTTTCAGAGGTATGGACCTTTAATACTTCGACTTCCTCTTTCTCACTTTGTTCTATGATGAAATGGAATTTGATGTCTATATGTTTTTATTGTTGTGATATTATTGATTTTTGGATAAATGTATTGCGGATTGATTATCACATAATATTTTTACTGATTTCTGATGGATTCCATAGTCATTTAGTAGTCATTTAAGCCAAATCTCTTTTTTTATTGCTTATGAAAGAGCAATGTACTCGGTTTCAGTTGATGATAGAACAACTAGTAGTTGGAGAGTGGCCTTCCTACCAAGTAGATTTCCACCTAGCAGAAATAGATAGCCACTTAATGACCTTCGTTTATCTAAATCACATGCGAAGTTTGAGTCAATGAATTCATAGATTTCACTGTTATTAGCTTGATTCACTTTATATATCAAACCAGTTTCTTGAGACTCTTTAAGATACCTTAGTATTCATTTTGATGCCTCCCAATGCCTTTTCTCTGGGTTTACCACATACCCACTCACTAAACTTGTAGAGTGGGATAGGTTAGGTCTAGTAGAGATCATTAAACACATCAGACTCCCTACTATTTGTGAATAAGGAATCTTTGATATGTAATTTATATGACCCACTTCTTCAGTTTAGGGGAATTGGTAGAGGATAGTTTAAAATGACTAGTTAAAGGGGTTGTCACTGATTTGACATCAATCATATTGAATCTCTTTAGGATTTTACTGCAATAGTTGTTTTGATTTATAGTTAGAGATTCTTTACATCTGTCCCTGTTGATTTCTATTCCCAAAATTCTCTTGGATTCACCTAGATCTTTCATGTCAAACTCTTCTTTAAAGGAGGTTTTAACATTTTTAGGTATGACTTAGTTTTCCCAGCAAGCAACATGTCATCCATATTCAGTAAGAGATAGACTGTGGAAGAGTAGGATTTAGTATTCACATAAATAAAGCTATCAAATGAACTTCTTTTGATGTCAATGTTGGTTATAAAGATATCAAACATTATACCAACATCTTGGGGATTGTTTTAGCCCAAGATGGACTTCTTTAGGGGACACACCAATTCTTCCTTTCCTTTCCTTTCCTTTTATATCCTTAAGGTTGTTTCATATAGATTTCTTCTTCTAGTTCACTATGTAGGAAGGCTGTTTTTACATCTAGTTGGTCTAGTTCCATATCATTCTGAACTATTAGGGATAGAACAATACAAATGGAGGTTTGTTTTAGTACAGAGGAGTGTTGGGGTTTGTTCCCTAAAGTCTCGTGTCTAGTAGTATGTAGACAACTTTGTACGAACACTTGTGATGTATAATATAAATGATATTTACTTCACTACTTGACTTTGCATATTTAGATTTTACCACAAACCAATAAACTTAATATCTTTGGTTATTTGTATGTAACTTAAGCATGTATGTGGTGACATATAAGTGGATCATGTCTTGAGTGATAACCAAAATGGTCTGTAGTATATGGATATAGGAGGGAAATCTTATCCTGGTAACGCTACGGATGTGGCCTACTTTGGAATGGTCATAAGTGTTGTGTCTTGTCAAAGATAGTCTGATCCTGATCATTCGTGTAGGGGACATGCGGGCGGGGACATCCTATACAAAGAGTTTGTATAAGACCTGTTAACGTCTTGTTATATAATATCGTTCATAACTGAGACTTCACTTCACTAGGATGACCATAGGTAACATGACCTCAATCTTGAGTGAGTTGGGAACTCTTGCCATTGAGGGCGGTCCTTTGATTTGCATGGGTGCGAGTGGCCAGAACGCCGACTCAAACTTACCATTTTAGGAATTTGGCTGATTTGGGAGCTGGGAACTCAGTTACACAAGATGGAATTCACTTCTTCCCCGAGGCAGGGGTAAGTAGATAGATAGCTCCCTTAAGGGCTGATTCCAGAGCTTGAACGATGTGACGCCACACACCTTTTCATGGCCCAAGAGGTGTTCATACATAGTAGGACTATATTGTATTGTTTATTAGAGGGATTAGTGGTACTTGAGGAGGAAGATGTAATTACAGGGGCAAAACGGTAAATTGGCCTGCTGTAATTACGAGCATCTGTGAAGGGTCATCGTACTGTTGATTGGTTTAGTTCCAAGAGTTGTTTCTGTCTAATAGTTGAGAATCTCTCATCCTAGTGAAGGGCCATTTGATCACCCCACCGGTGACGTTGGTCCTGCCTCACTGGGGCATCATTGCAAAATAGAAGTCTTTTCACTTAGGGTACTTGGAATCTGTTTTGTTAAAAATTAATTGGTTAATTAAAATGTGGTTTTTGCAAAGTCTTATAAAAGGTTATTCGTTTTTTTTTCAGCAACGGTTTTTTAATGGCATCAGCCACTATCAATTTTCTTAGCATCGAAAAACTGAATGGCCAAAACTATTCAAGTTGGAAACATATGCTCACGACGATACTCATCATCGAAGATTTGAAGTTTGTCCTTATGGAGGAATGTCCACCTATTCCACCTTAGGATGCTACTCGAAATGTTCGGACAGCGTACGAGTGTTGGACATGGGCAAATGAGAAGGCCCGAGCCTATATTCTGGGCAGTCTTAGTGACATTTTGGCCAAGAAATACGAATCCAAGGTCTCAGCTCGTGAGATCATGGAATTCCTGCGGGGAATGTTCGGACAACCGTCTAGACAACTCAAGCATGAGGCTCTGAAACACATCTTCAGGTCCAAAATGGAGGAAGGCACCTCTGTTCGTGAATACGTGCTGAATATGATGGTCCACTTTAACACGGCGGAGATGAATGGGTCTAAAATCGATGAGGGTAGTCAGGTTAGCATTATCCTACATTCATTGTCAGAGAGCTTCCTCCACTTTGTTAGCAATACGATTCTTAACAAAGTGGAATACTCCCTTATCACTCTCCTTAACGAGTTGCAGACTTACCAATTTTTGCTGAAAAGTAAGGACAAAAAGGGAGGTGAGGCAAATGTTGTCTCGTCTTCTAAAAGGTTCTATTGAGGTTCGACCTCAGGAACAAAGTCTGCACCTTTTACTTCTAACTCTGGGAAGGGGAAGAAGAAGAAGGGTGGTAAAGGGAAAGGGAATGTGCTTGCTAACCCGCCATCTGTCGCCCAGAAGAAGCGTCCATTGTCGGTTGAAAAAGGAAAATATTTCCACTGTAACTAGGACGAACACTAGAAAAGGAATTGTTCTCGTTATCTGAAGGAAAAGAAGGCTGTCAAGGCTAAGGCCAAGGAAAACAAAGAGGATTAGATCCTGGCGACAGTTGGAGGCTGATGAGATGACGTTGTGAGTAGGCATCGGGCACGTCGTCTTAGCTGTGGCAATGTGAGACATCCAGTTTACTTTACAGAATAGGTTTCTTATATTAAAAGATGTCTTTGTAGTTCCTGAACTATAAAGGAACCTTATTTCTGTAAAGTATATGTTACAATCCAATTACACTATTTCTTTTAAATTGAATAAAGTGTTTATTTGTAAGGATGGTGTTGAAATTTGTACAACTAAACTGGAAAATAACTTGTACGTGCTAAGTCCTTTAGCCGTAAGTTTCTTCCATAACATAGAGATGTTTAAATCTGCCATAACTCAATCTAAATGCTAACGGATTTCTCCAGAACCTTGTTGGACATGGTTTGTTCGATGATGAGTTACGCTTCCTTATCGAACTCGTTTTGGGTTTTTGCAATGGAGACTGCGGTATACATTCTCAAATGTGTTCCTTCTATGAGTGTTGCAAGAACACCTCTGAAGTTGCGAAACGGGCGTAAAAGAAGTTTACTTCGTTTCCACATATGGGTTGCCCAGCATATGTGCTTAAGGCAAATTCTGAGAAATTGGAATCACGATTGAGGTTATGCCTCTTTGTAGACTACCTCAAAGGTACACGAGGAGGTTACTTTTATGATTCGTCTGAAAACAAGGTGTTTGTTTCCATGAACGCCACTTTCCTGGAGGAAGATCATAATAGGGAGCACTGTCCACGTAGTAAAGTCGTGTTAAGTGAGCTTTCCAAAGAAACTATTGAAACTTAAACAAGAGTTGTTGAAGAACCTGATTCATCAACCAGAATTGTTGATGATAGTTCATCTGGTAGGTCGGTTCCACCTCAAGATTTGAGGGAACGTCGACGCAATGGGAGGGTTACAAATCCACCTGATCGCTATCTAGGTTTCACGGAAATCCTAGCTATGGTGACAGATGGTGATGTTGAGGATCCGTTATCCTATAAATAGGCAATGGAGGATGTTGACCAGGATGAATGGGTCAAAG